>NW_023998416.1:33124294-33144633 GCF_014805625.2 Glossina fuscipes | reverse complement strand
ACTTATGAAGGCTTTGTTAGAACAAGGCAAACATAACCTTGCCTTATTATATTTTGATGGAAAAGAAGACAACCATGGTTGTATTATAAACTTTTTTGGCGGATGTAATTATTTTTATTAAGCAAAAAAAGAACTTGTAGGTATGGTCGTACCATCAATTGAAATAATGTCGTCGTCTCGATTCCCAAAAAGTTAATTTTCCTGGCAAAGGAATGAGAGTTCGCTGGCTACTTTCTATTTGAGGCTTATGTCAGAACATATTGTCTAAATCATGTGTACGAGATGTGCTCGAAAAAAACTGACTTTTCGAACTTTATGGGCTTCTATATCGGATTTTTAGGGCAAAAACTGCACTATAATTAGGCTTCAGCCAACGCATGCGCCCCTAAGCCCCCCCTTGCGGGTTTTTCCTGTTCCCAAAACTGAAAAGACCCAGAAAGGAATTTGCCACGATTAAGGAGGCAAAGACTGCATCGACGGACGAGCTCAAGGTCATACCAAAAAGCGCATATTAGAAATGGTCTTAAGAATGAAAACAGGTGTTTTATATGTAAGGCGGAGCTCCTTGAAGGGGGAAAATAGATATTGATGAATAAATAAATGGAAACCGTTAAAGAGGGCTCACTGGCTGCTTTATATTTAAGAATTATATTAGACCAGATGCTTTAAGCTTTTGTCAGATGCTATTGACAATTGTATTAACCTAACAAACGTAATATACATCTAAATTCATAGCCTGCATGTTTTTAAAACAAAACTTCCCTTTATTTTTTTAACGCAATGTTTTATTCACATATATTTAAAATAAACATCCGATATACAGTTTTAAAGTAATTGCTTGTTCTGCGCGCATATAAATGGGAACAAGGTATTCTTCATCGTTTTGCTCATACTTAACGTTTACAGAATACAATGTTTGCTCTCTATCAGTAGTGAACTAAGGCTGTTTCTTGTTTCTTTGCCTAGGGCGTTAAAGACATTTAGCGCTTGAGACAGGTTGCATTTTACGTGGCAAAGTATAGATAAGTAGTAGACTTCGTTTAATGAAATGACAGAGTGGTGGCGCTAGCGGAGGTAATGTTAATGGCACTTTCATTTAATAGCTCTCTTCAAAAACCTGCTATTAGAGGGAAGTAAAGAATCGTAGCCATGTTTACCACTGTACTTATCGTCATCGCATGTGTGATTATATGTGTTTTGCATGTATCCAGATGCATTTATTACGTACGCTTAAGCAAACATAGTAAAATAAGAGCAGGCGTACAAAGTATATGAACTAATTTCTGGATTTACAAAAGAAAATACAAAGCATCTTATTGTCAGCATTCAGAAGAACTGCGAATACATTTACATATTACAAGTTTTATTGACGCTTGACAGTTCAACGAACTTTTAACTTTCATTGACTAGCAATAACAACGTGAGAAGAGGAAAAATAATAACCTGTTATGGAGTTTGAAAGCTTCCCATTATATAATATTATAATAATGAAAATGTTTTCCAAGAACGTGATCTGAGCAGTGTTTACTATTAACTTTTATTGACAAAGTTCAGTTTAGACTAAACGTATAAATTTATATTAGACTGAGATCGGAATGCAGTAAGACTTTTCCATTTAAATCGTGAGGGACTTATCCAAAGGGGTGTCTTCCGTTTGTTTCAATTCGCAGGACCCCAACTGATATCTGTGTCAAAGTTCAAGTGCATAGCTTTCAAATTAAACTTCCTTGCGATAAAAGAATTGCATTCCTAGATCTTACACTCTTTAGGGTACAGGGTACATTGAATATATGAGGATGTATGTAAAACTTGGAAAGATTGAAGGTAGGCCGAACTTCTATTATTGCCAGAATCATTTTATATGTCTGTCTGTCGTCTGTTTGTCCACTTGCACAAGCATTTTTGTTCAACCTACAGGTCGAAATATTTGAGATATTTGGACAAAATTGGATAGACTGACATTCAAGAACAAACGCTGTCGACAATGCATTGAGTCGGATCGGTATGAGAAAACCTGGTATAAAAAAATTTGCAATTTTCAAGATGTTACGAGAAAAATCGCTGAGTAATAATAATTGTTATTAATTTTGATTTTGAATAATATGCAGACTTCGCATCGTCTCTGAGTCTTCTTTCTGCAAGCGTTGTAATAAAAAAACGAAATTTCGATATTCTATACTATTGAGTAGACGTGGCCGATTCTTACCAAGCTTGTACTGCAGGAGGTATTGCAGGACCACACACAGAATATAAATGCCACGTTATATATGTTGCGTTTTATAAATAACGGGCAAAAAGACAATTTCTTTTATTTTTGAAAACAGAGGTGGTGTGAGGTTACACTGCACTACAGTTGTGTGCGTTGACCGATTTGTTAGAATTTCAGTACCAACTTGCGCGGAAGAACTTCCAATCCTTGTGCTAAACTTGAAGTCGATTGAGTTTTTTTTTTATGACCAGGGGAATGTTTACAACAGACATTACACAGACAGATCGGAAGACGAACACGCTTGACTCGGTTTAGAATTTGATGCTAATCAAGCATGTGTATATACTTTACGGGATCTCTGATGCTTCCTTTCGGGTGTTGCGAACGTTTTGATAAAATGAATACGCCTCTCATCCTACGGCGACGGGTGTAAAGAGAGAAAGGAAACCATTCGTTTAGGTTAACCAATACGATTTAAATGGAGGAGTGTTACTGTCTTCACACACACGGTGCCACAATATTGCACATAATTTTATAAATCATGTGCAATAAAATACAATCAAAAGTTCTTCAAGCGTAGGATAAATGTGATTTACGTTAAAACTGCCATAGTTTGTTCACATTTGTGAATATTTGTTGTTGGATGTCGTTCCTGCTTAGTGTATTAAATAAATGAAGATACGTTTTCCCTCAAACGTCAAAAAAATGTAAATCTTTTTTAATTTATGCAAAGCATATCTAAGAGCGACCGATTTTCGCTAAAGTACAAGATGTTTTAAGCACAGGCTCTTGAAAGTGAAATTTTTTTCCAGAAGCTTTCAGTCGAAAAATGAACTTAACATAATGTAATAATGTTACGATTTCGTTTTAAAATTTTTCCGAAATATTTTTTCAGTAGATTGATGCATCGAATTTCTCTTTGTGTTGAAGTGAAAAAGAAAAATTCAAGTTTAATGTCAATAGTATTAAAGTGATTGCAGCACACACATAAAGTCACAAACAAAATTGGTATGTTTTGCCAACAACTATGCCTCGAAGATCATGTAAGAGTAAAGAAAACAAAAGCTTTGCATGGCATTCGTTAGGTGATTGTGTATCAAGTATTCACACAGTAAGATGGACAATTAAAGTTGCTTGTTTACTAAATGCAAATCCTGAGAGATTGCGTGGGAACACAAAGCACCATAAACTAGACAACAAACATGTGTGTGAAAGCAGTTTTTTTTCTTTTTCCTATGTAGTCATGGTTTAACAATTGTTGAAAAAGTTTCGGGCAGGCAGCTTTACTGGTCACTTGTGGGCCGAGAAATGAAAAGCAAATTAAAAATGTAAAATGCTTTAATGAAGTGATTGGTGCCATGTTCATGAAAATTGCATCACATGACTGCAGGTGTACTAAAGATAAATAGGGACGGTAAAGTAGCATTCAGAGCATGACTTTATATGACAACGAGGCATCATCCACAAACTGCAAAATGTTGATTGAAGTACAGCAGGCGCGCTAAGATGTATTTCTCGTTCGACATACTGCCCAGTAATCAAAATTGATTAAAGGAATTGGTGCCAACACTTTTTGAAATGTGTGTGTGTGTTTGCGTGTGTGTGTGTGTGCGTGTGTGTGTGTGTGCAGATAGAGTGTCTGATACTCTAATAAAGAAAAAAATTATAAGGAATACAAAATTCATGTCCCCCGCTATTTTTCACTCATATCCAGACACATTCACACTAATCCTTAAAATTAATCTAAATTGTGCCCAACTTTAGATTGGACGTTTTTTGTGCTATCGTCACACGTACGCGAACCATAGCTATAAGCTTGTTAGGAATACACATAAAGTAGCATAAGTATATGCACAGCTTTTGGATAGACATGTCCCCATATGCATACAGAGTTCACGCTCATATATGCGTATGCCTCAAAAGCATGCTATATTTACATAACAGTTTAGAAGGAAATTCTGACATGCTCCCTCTACCTATCAATAGGTAAACGCCCTTTCCATTACACCGAAATTATTGCTTTGTCAACCAATCGCTATCTATGCATGTAAAACAATATTACACTTGAAAACTTGCAACCCTTCCGGTTAGCTCTGCTCCTCTTGTCATATATTTATCATTACACTATCTGCACTTGTGTACCACCCACGGCAAGAATAAAAAGTTGAAAACAAATCCTATTTAACATAATCGATTTACAATGTTATTGATATAGAGAAACATTCTCGTCGTTTAAGTTCACACGTTTGCAAATGTCTCTATGATTTTTTGCTTCAGCTTTTTAGCACTCTCTTTAAGTCTTACCGCACGAAATGAGATTCTCACGTAAGCAATTGAAATCGTTCAAACGTTTATCATATCTTCATTTCTAAGAAATTTTTACATAAACACTAAACGCAGACGATAGTTGAAAGAGACAAGGCAAAAAGCATTTGCGATATGCAAATGTTTTTATTACAACTTTACAGACGAACAAAAGTATAAAAATTTATCATATAACAAGGAAGAAAATTAGATTCGGTCGTGACCGAATGTCTTATACACTTCGTCGGGATTCTAAAAAAGGTTGAAAAAAAGGAAAAAAAGTAAATTTTCGTACTCTATAATGTTGGGTGGGCCCAGTTGATTTTTTCGATTTTCAGAATAAAAGTGGAAATTTTTTTTCGCGAATTGCATCCAAAAGACACGGAAACCAAAGGTGTTCGCTGTTTTCGTTGCATATGCATGTGGGCATTGCAAGTGCGTCCTTTGACCTTCTCCAAATGTGTAGAGGATGTCTTCATTTTTGCGAACGAGATAACGTTTACCACAGATACGTGACAGTTGAGCAGACAGACAGATGGACAGTTTGGTGTTGAAAAAATAATAAAATTTTGATATACTGTATTATTGGGTGGGAGTGGTCAATTTTTCCCATTTTCATATAGATATGACAGCATCGCCAAAAGAATATACGTTCAAATCTTTGGACATTTATCTGCTATAGTTCATGAGTAATGAACTAAAAAGCAAATTTTACTCCTTTTAAACAAGAGAGACATTCTCAGTTCACGTTTTCGATACCAATCTGAAGTTAAATGAACTTTTAATGTTTCCGCTAAATTTGAAGCGGATAGTCTCACTTTCGCGACGAGGAGATGGGCAGATGAGCAGATGGAAATCCTTCGATCGTCTCATATATATACTTCATAGCGTCCCAGAAGTTTCCTTCTGAGCAGTGCAGACGTTTTGATAAAATGAATGTATCCCTCATCTCTCGGTGTTCGGTGTAAAAAATGTTTTAAGTAAATAAAGGATGCTCACCATAGTACTTGTGCGGTTGGAAAGCAAGACGTGGGATTTTATTAGTGTCGTGTTAACATAATTTTAAATGCATGCAAAAAACTTTATTGCCTTTGGCACGATATTAATGACACACAATTTCCATTTTAAATTTTACATCCTTTTGGTATTTTATTATAATAAAAATGCACCTTTCTCTCCCTGCCTCGTCCTTTCTCTCTCTTTCTAACTCTCTGTCAATTCTAGCGGATCGAATATCTTTCTGCAATGACATCGCAACTAGTAGAGGTGACTCTTCACCATCTACGTTTTTCGAGACAAAGCCTTGCGGCGATCGTTTGGTTATTTACTTCGCTAGACTTATTGTCGCCAATGATTCGCTTTTATTGCTGGCAAAATCTTTCATTCATCTAATTGCGATGTAATATATATATATGCATACCTTAGCAAACACGGCGCAAAACCTGTTTTTATTGTTGAGAAAAATAATTCGTTAGAATAATTTTTATACCCATTGAAGGATGCGAGTATACTTATTTGTCAAAATGTATGCAAGGTGCAGAACGAAGCTTCAAACACACCATTAAGCAAAAGTGTTAATCAGTACTATTTTCTAAATTGATTTAAGTATGTCCGTCCGTCCCTCTGCGTAATTCTTCAGGTGGAGACAACGAAGACATTCGTCTTAAATTTGTTATGAACGCAGATTTTTATAGAAAATGGGCCAACTTGCTCATAGTACACACACACAGTACAAGAGCCTTCAACAACAAAATTAATTCGGTTTTTTGCTTTTGTTTGTTTCATTTATAAACTTCTACAAATAGAGCAACAAAAATTTGCACGTGTATGCTGTAATTAATCTTCCAGCATATGCAAAAAAATGGGGAAAAATATCCGATAGTCCACAGTGTCGAAGTGCCTTTCTTTGGATGGATATGAAGTTTAATACATTGACATGTGCGCAAAGTCCAAACCGTCGTTTTAATTTTTGGACAGATGAACAGATGGTGCACCAACGAAGGGGGCGAGAAGGCCAAGGGTCTTCATGTGCACTTTGTATGTCTATTTTTGCTGCCTTAAGTGTATATAATTTCTTCGTAACCACCCGGTGACCAACCATCACTTACTACGCTAAAGTTTTAAAAGTTTACTATTGGCCCTTCTCGCCCTTGGTGGCGCCAAATATTATCCTAACGTTACGAAAGCACGTAAGGCAATAAAATTTTCGCAATTAGAATGAACATTGTTCTAATTTTGCTGAAGCTTCTTCTTAGCGTTTTATTTAATGGAATAATAAAACTGAAATTTTGTAATTAGAAGAGTTTTTTTCCAATTTTCACTCTCCATTCACTAACTTAAACACTATTTTTTCGCAACTTCCGTAACAAATTTCATTCACTATGTTTCCTTAATTAAAGCCAAAAAATGATAACAAAACAGAGAAAAAAAATGCTAAAATCTAAATCTAAAAATCTAATTTAAAATCTAACCGTTGTTTAAAGCCATCAAATTGAAAGAACCATTGACCCCCTTGTTCAACAATCAACAAAACGAAGCAAATAGTTTTTGTGCACCGCTTAAGCACCCGCACGTTAAATGAGAATAATTTGTTGCCGACGCAATAAAAAAAGGGAGCAAAATGAAGCTTGAGTACTTACGAAGAAATATAAATCTACGGTTTTGGTACGTTTCGGTGCACATGTTTGACGTTCGCTGGGACAGCAACCAGTATCGTCAGCACAACGATGTAGTACCGTGCAATGAGGCGTATAGATTTTCCATGGATCCCGACGTATACGTTCGACACGCGGCTGCGGCAAGCGGCATATGGCTTCGCCGACAATGCGACGGTGATGAGCACTAGCCAAAGCTGGAATAAAAACAAGACGAAAAGAAAATTGAAAGCAAAAATTAAAAATTAAGTTGCTGGAGAAAGGCAAAGGGTTTAGGGATCGCAATTTTATGCTTTCACTAGTAAGACATTGCATGCAATAAAAATTCAGACGTTTCGTTGCTTCTATTGCCTATGTTGTTTGTATTGGTATGGGATTAAAAAGCGAGTAATTTCAATTTAGCTATGCAATAACCCATTAGGTATTTCAAAATGAAACACCATAGTGGGCCACGGTCCATTACTAAGCACTCTACATCTCCCTACAGTTATGCATATGATGACTTTCCAAACTAAGACATTATGTGAGAAGTGAACGAAAAAAAGAGACGATTCGCATCCGTTTCAATAACTTTTACCTGTCACATAACTTTAACACGTCCGTGTACAAATTTCATCAGACTATCGCAAAAATGGCGACTTGTAGCTTGAATACAAACATATACGGGTGAACATGGGACGAACAGGTAGGCAGACAGATAGGCAATCTTAAATCGATTCAGAAATTGATTCTGGATCAATCGATACAATAAAAGGTGTGGCTAGTTCAAGCCCATCTGGGTATTCCATACCTCCGCACAAGCGTAATGTTTCCTAGTACCACAACTGAGGTAAAGTGCAGAAGGATTTGAGAGAGATTCACCTTTTATTATAACGATCCATTCAGACAGTGATCTAACCTTGTTTCTCTGCCTATCCGTCCTACATTCTTGTGTTCTACCCATAGATTGCAAATTTTTGAGATATTTTGATGAACTTTGTTTCACCGATATTTTTTGTCCCAAGGACGAAGGTCATTGAAATTGGTTCGAATCAGACAGTTTTTTCGATAACTTTCCATATAACACATTATTTTGAGAAAGTCATTACATGAATAATTGTATGGAGCGAAGGGGGGTAAGGTACTTAGTATTGGGTCGTGTGCCAGTATAGGATTTTTACTTGCCATTACTTGAATATGTGCGTAATAATAGTTTCCCAATTATTACTGTTCTATTCCTTGTCTTCCATTTCCAAATAGAAATTGACAAAAAAAAAATGTCTTTTTAGGTTGTCACTGTAGCTTTCTCTTCAATGGCTAAATCGATTCGCTTAACCATGTAAGCCAAAAATATAAGTATGAGCACAAGGTGACCACCCTTTCTATGTAAGCCGTGGGCACCTATCCATATGAGTACTTTTTTCCTTAGGTTGCCATGCTTAGCGTGTTAACCGACATCTGCCTTCACGTTCATGCTAATATCTGCTTTAGTTACTGGAATATGGTTCTTTATTATCGTCTAAGAAAATATTCGCGTGACATTGTCCCTTTTCTTAATATGGCTTGAGGGACTGCTGAAAACTATCATTTCATTTAGTACGGATGAAGAAGAGTTTTTTTTTTTCTCGGTCCCCATAGAAAGGGGAGTATTAAGAATATATGTAAGACAGGAAACGCGTAAACATGTAAAAGAAAACATATTTTTTTAGAGACTTACCCTTATGTTGACGTTGTTTGATAGCGTGAGCACGTCGTGATTCCAGAACTGCGCTAGGTGAACCTAGTTCTTCTTGCTTGGCCCGAGTTACTGAGCCGGGTACATAATAACGCGAATAAATATCAGAATCGTCCTGAAATTATATTAAAAATAATTTTTCTTTAAATCGATGCACGGCATAAATGCGTAAAGAAAGAAAATATAAAAATTTTATACGTATACATCGGACGTAAAATAAATGACCGCCGATTTTTTTAGTAAAATTAAGGGAGTGCTGTGATTGCTTTGTTCAATGCATCGTCCAGCAATAGTCGTCAGTTCTCTCATCTTTTATGCAGAATATGAATTGTGTGTTAAACAGACAATCGGTCAGTTGAGGACATCCACAGAAAAGTGCATAGTGAAACCCGTGTTAAAAAAAGTCACATTCCCTGACAATAGTGGCGAAGGCACATTTCGCGGGTGTAATTTCTTCAAATTGAAAATACCCGAGGTCATGACTATTAGCAAATTGTTTACGCCTTTGTCCCAGTTTCATTTTTTGCTGTCTGTGCCTTTTCTCAGTCATGGTTTCACTTTTATGGAACAAACTGTAATACACTACGTACGTCCAGCTGATAACCCCGAGTGGAGCCGTGAAGGATCTTCAGTTCTTTTTTCAGGTGTTGATGATTGGCCCTCATCATGGTCCATTACTCTTAAGGAGTTGGCAGGGCTATCGCTCAATAATGTGCTTTTGGTGTAGAATTGCATCTATTGAATGCTCCAAAAAACTATGTGTTGGACGCTTTAGTGTGATAACTTATACAGTTCCGCGTAGTTTAAAGATAGCACTTTGAAATGAAAATGTCGTAGTTTTATTCAGTTTGCTATTTGTACACTCACAGCAGCACCACACTCACTCTTTCTTAGAAAAAGGATGAAATCATATTCGCTTACGGCGCGGAAATATTTTCAACCGATTTTTCCCAACTTTGAGATAAGTGCAAACTAAAGTGTTCGAAAAGCATTTTAAAGAATAATCTTAGTTGAGGAAATGGATCTCATTTATATACCGATCTAATGAAATTTCAGCATTCCTGTCTATTAAGTTTGCGGCTCTGCCTCTGATTGTTGATTATCGGAATACTTTTTTCACATCATTCTTCATCAGGGAAACCATATGTCTTTGTTTCAAGTTTCGAGAACAACTGATGCTGAAACCTGTTTTACTCAACGCAGTGAACGCGAGGATTCACAGAAGAAGTGAAAGAAGAAAATTCAAAAGTTCTTTCTGCATAGCATAATGATTTTGTCACAAAAGCAGTGCAAGGTTATCGATCCAAATGACACAAGTATTTAACTCGATAAAGTTGATAAGAAACCTCACAAAGCCTTTTCTTTGCCCTAAGTACGATACACTATCTAGGCGAATATGCTTTCCTTGTTGCTTTACAAAGCTTTAGAAAGCGGATTTAGCAGCGAAGATGGCTGACGTTGTTGGCTTAAAATAATGAAAATTTCATACAGTTTTGCTTTTGTTTGATTTTCAGAGCTATTTTCCATAAATAAATTCCTTTTTAAAGAATTTTTATGATGTACATACACATGACGCCTCGTTAGGTTTTTCCATTCGATGATACATAGAACTTTAAAATTTTTGTTAAAGTTGTAAGTAAGAGAACATCAAATATTTACTGCTTTTAGAGTGAGCGAGCGAAGTCGACCCGCATACAAAGGAAAGCCACACACACAAATTCACAAAGTTTTTCAATTACAAGTGTTTTAAGCTTTCATAGGGATTAGGCTGTAACCGCACACAAGAACCTTCAAATAAGTACACATAAGCAAGCATATGCCAAAGTGGGTGTGCATCGCATGTGCTTGTGCGTACAGTTTGGTAAATTTTTTTAGTTTTCATTCCTTTTTTCCATAATTCACATTGTGTAACTTTAAAATTGTGCTTTTATCTCAACAATATAAAATACACTCGTGCACATATTATTTACTTATCTTTCTCTGCCTCGCTCTCTAGTAATTCCTTTAATTAAAATATTGTGTAAGAGCACCATCACCCTTCACTCATTCTTCCTTCCTTCATTCATTCATTGAATTCAATATGAATTATTGTTTAGTTTGTAATTAAAAATTTTCAAAAGACATTTCGCATATTTGAAAGTTTACCTATATGCAGAAAAACTACACTATACACCGCGTTACACGGTAATGAACAGAACAACACATGACACATGACATTGTCGTAACGTTGTGAATTATTGCCACTCCAAGGAAAACAAGGTTATTCTTAAATATTTTGTTTTAGATGCTGACGCGTAGATATGTATAAGTGTACAAAATGCTTTATCTTCAACGCTCAGCAGCTGTATATGAAGTATTTGGGAGCTTGAATGTATTGCTTCCATGCGCGGTGTAGTAAACTAATGTAACCCATGTTCGTGAGGAATTTTGTTAACATTAAGATTAGAATATTTTTTTATTACCATAGCGAAACACACTGGCAGCCAATCCCAAAAAAGACGCGAGTTCGATTAATTACTCACTTCGTGCTTGTACTTAAATACAATATTAACTCACGAACTGATATACAGGCGTCTGCTGTTTAATATGGTACTTGTAAAGCACGATGTCGGTACGAAGCGCCACATGTTGCGTTGATTTACATTATTTTAAGATATCGTATTACACGGTTTGGATACAACACGGACAAGTTTTCGAGACAATGCACTTCTTACATATACATTATACCTAAGTCTTCTATTCCATATTATATGGCACGGTAGGAATTAACCTCTTTAAGCGACCAGAGCTGCTGTCTATATATATATATATATATATGAATTTCCGTAAAAGTGAGCAAACTATAAAGCATTCCTTTCTTTTCATTTCTTCCCTATCTCTGAGTTTCTATCTAACGTTGCACGAATTCATTTAATTTGAATTAGTTCTGAGTTCCGAGCGCAACACGGTTTCTACATAACGCGGCAGTGGTGTCTATATAATGCGATATTGTCTATCGACCGGTTTCCCTTTTAACGACACCAAGCACATTTGCTGATTGGATATAATCCTGAATTTCATTCAACACGGTTTTCAAGTAGAGCGTTGCGATTTAGTCGCATCATACGAGGCTCGACTGTAACATTTAAGATTCTTGCAGAGATATCTATCTGCACACACATAGGTTAGATATCAAAAAGAATAAATTTGAACAAAAAACATAAATTTATTAAAATATTACAAGTGTCACAACACTTGTTTACGATCTACGCTCGGAATTTGCTTACAGGCGGGCCTCGATCTTACTGCAATTACCATCAAACCGTGTCATTGGCGCGAGTGTCTCTTGCTGGCATCTGACAAAGATTTTCACCTCAGAGCAATGCAGGTTTCGTGTAATAGCAGACCTTGTAATAGCGTTGAACAAGTCGCGCTTTATGCAGAAAGAAGAAGCGTTCGCTGAAAGCACTTTTTATTTTCCTCAAAGATACGAAAGCAAGTTGTCTTTGCATCGTGCCAGCCGTAGGAACGAAAAGTGGAGCTTTTGAAAATGCCAGGGGTAAAAGAGCATGAGTAGATAATTACGCACCAACGACACAATGACACTAACATCGGAACTATAAGGGTGGGGTGCGGTCTGTAAAAGTCTAGTGAGACCGTTAACATTAATCACTGCTGGCAGCAATTAATCGATTTGAACGGTTTGACAAGAAACACAAGGACACTCTCATCAATGTCATGCATCCATTCATCCGCCCCTACTACAAAATTGATTCGCGGCACGTTGGAAGCACTCAACAAAGAAGTGCTACTGCATGGACCTTACTCGCCAGGCTCGAGTCTTTTCGATTACCACTTAGTCGACTGGCCGCACATCTGTTGCGCAACGCTGCCGTTCGTAAAAAGATGCAAAAAAAAAAATTTCTAGATTGAAGAGTCTTAAAGGCGTGACTTAAAGGCGTCTAAAGTCCGCAGACAGAGCGGTAGTGTATAGCCAGCCATGGGTTATGGTTCCTTTACAATATTCAATATTTACGTTCGTATGTAAATCTCCTCAATCTTAACGATATTTTGAAATTTACGAGAAAAGTATACCATATTTGCGACATGATAAGTGTACATGGAAGATATCAAATAGCTAAACAAGAAAATCAAGTTCGATTTGCAGCGAATCCTGGATACCCCTTGCCTCAAACTTGATGTATTCGAAGCATGTTTCTGTTTGTTATAAGTCGGGGCAAAAAATTCTTGCTTATCGTCACACATGTGGAATTAAATACAAAAGGTAGTTAATGTAAAGAGTTAGGCAAACACTGCCTTAATTATGAGATGTCAAGCAACTTAACTGTAAGAGCAATAATTTTCAATTTAAGCCGAATGTTTTAATGCTCCCAGCATTATTGTGCAAGCTACTTAATTAATTATAAAGAAAATTAGTCCGTTGAAAACTATTTATGCCGTATCATGTGTAACGTAAATCGTACTTGGTGCTTTTTTCTCCTCTATATCTAAAATTTGAGAAAGAACTTTACTCCGTTTCTTTCTCTACTAAGAAATTTTCAGTGCAATTCTTTCTCCTCTCAGTTTCATAATCTTTTTAGTATTCACGTTAAGTTTTAAACGTTTTAATTGCATTTTCCGTTAAATTACTTTTGTAAAAACTAAAATTTCTTTTCTTAACTCTCTCGAGTTGGTGGCCTTGTGAGCACAAAAAAAACATATATTAAGATCTTTAAAGTGCAAATAAAATTGACTAAATATCAGAAAAGTAAAACACCAAATGCGAAACGCTTGCTCCATATCTATCACATATTGTCTTGGAAGAGCAGAACGTTTAACGTAGACGCGTGCAAAATTTTGTTCACTTTGCCCGAGCGAACCGTATAATACAATGATGGAGCCAAGTTCTGTTACAGAGAGAGTCTAGACTGTCTGAAATGGAATCGGGAACTCCTTTTTAGGTACCTCAACCCTTTAAAGCAAAATTTTTGTGCATACAAGAGTAAGCAACTTTAATAGCGTATAACGAAGATAAATAGGCTTACGTCATTGGCAGCTTAATCGTCATAAAGTTAGAATTCGTATCACCCATAATTTTAAATCCGCCACAAAGCCAATATAAACACTAAACCCATAGAAGTGAAACTGGTGAGCAGGCCTATCTACAAATCTAAAGAAACAAATCAAATGACGTCGGTGTGTGGGGAATATCGTCAGCTCGATAGAATTATTCTTCCTCATCGTTACAATACATGAGTCACCAGTGATTGCAGGTGCAACTTTATTAGATTTGCTTCTTTTTCGACTTAAGTTCTATTATCAAGTCATGGCGACGATGTTTGCGAAAGGGTCAAAATTAATGTAGTCTGTTTGATTAGCTAAAAATGCCTTTTTATCTTCGAAAGGCTGCACAGACAATTTAACACTTCGTGGATAACGCCCTCAAAGGATTATACTTTGTTTTATGCCCACTACTTCGCTCAGCATGAAGAAGTGCTGTCAACGTGAAGTGTTTAGCAACTTTTAAGTCTATGGAGTCGTGATCAACCAAGAGAAATCTAAGCCGACTTCAATTTTCTTAGCTTTGCCGGAGCATTTGAACCGAATGAAGGAATGACAAGGATAAAGTGAGTTTCCAACTTAACAACGCTGTATAACTTCCAGGGCAAGTTCAAAAACATTGATCTTTAATTTGACTATTATAACGACGACGTATTTGTGTACCTGGCTGTTGATGCTTTTCCCTTTGTTTCACTAAAGCTTAATAAACCCAAAATACTCTATTCTGGACGAAAGCAATTATATCGTGAGAGAGTACGAAGCTAATTCTACGTACAAAGGTGAGCTAATTTTTACAACTCCCGAGAAATAGTATAACGAAAAATATTTTCTCTTTTCCGTAACAAACCTGACAAGTTTCCAAGATCTTAACTTTAAATATTTTTTTTTTTTTTGGAAACTTTAAAGAAAATTGTAAGTTTGAATATACTTTACTTATAAACTCAGTTAGTTACTCGGTATGTTGCTTGTGTCTGTTTTACTTAGATTATTTTGGCAAGTTTTCAAACTTTTTCGTTTTCTTACGTTGTCAGATTTGACTAAACAAAATATTATTGTCTTTTTATTTTGATAGTTAGTTAGGGAAAAGAAAGTTGGGCTAATTTTCAGTTAAAAGAACAACAAGTGGGAACGTTATAGATCGGCCATTTAACACCGTACACGAACTTGGTTAATAAAATTTTTGAATTGTTCTTAGGAGAGAGCATCAAACGTTATGCTTTATTTCTATTTAAAGATCCACTTTAAATGGGGGTTAATATGGCACTTTGTTCAATAAGTTCGCGGGCTTAGATGTACACGTGAGTACTATTGACGACAGCACCGATCATCAAACGAAATGTTGCAAGTGCTTTAGTGAAGCTACTTTTGTTTTTGTAAAGCAATGCGAAAAATCTGAATTTCTTGTGTAGCGTCACTAAAACAACTCTCATAGATGTTATGAGACTTCTATGGAGTGGAGGGATCCAAAACATAGGTCTTTGTGGCCCAAATTCGGAAAAGTTAATTTTTATGTCAAATAACTATTAAGGCCCTTTCTTCTTCGGAAAGTGCTTAGAATTAGACTCTGTGGCACATAAGAACTCATGCTTGCTAGAAACGGTCATGTTTTTTCTTGTTTCACGGCACAAGGGAGTGGGTATAGACAAAGACGGCGAGTGTTATGCCTTTCCTGGCTGTGCACTCGTTGTAACTGTGACCACACTTCAGGTTTGAACCTACGAATACTGACTTGTAGCCGCGATTCTGACCTGCTCAGCTACTCATGCGTGAATGCGGGAGGGAATTGCAAAAATTAGCCCATGCCAAGGGCTTGTCACTCAGCGATCTTTGTCGAGAAAATTTTTAAAATTGCAAACATATTTCAAAGAACAACTTGGTTTGATTTAAGGGCTCGCCCTTGGTCTGAAACAGACAAGTGTATCAACTTTCATCGAAATATTTCAAGAATTTCGACCTATGGGTTGATCAAACTATGCGCAAACAGTCAGTAGACAGAGAGGCGGATACGCCGACAAGCTTAAATCGATTGGGGAAATATCTCGGAATGGATTGGTGTAGTAGGTAGTGGCTCAATCTTAAGTTCATCTAGGTGTTAAAAACATCAGCACATATTTACGTACCCAGCACTACACTCGGTGTAGGGCGTAAAGAGATTCGAAGCCAAAGGAATTCAATAAAACTGAAGAGTTGAAGAGAGAAAAGTTTAAAAAACTATTCTGCATTAGAATTTAAAAAGCTTAAAAGCTGAAATAGAAGAAAAAAATTCCCAGAATTTAAATGTGAAAACCAATGCATGCATTTTCTGTATTTAGTATCAAAGACAGGTTTAGGAGAGGAAAGGGTGTAAAATGCTTGCATTGTCGAAAAGACTATAGCTACGATTAATGAGCGTATGCAAATAAGCATCATAAGTTTCTGCGCCACTATGAATATGCTCTCACGAGAATAGTTATGCACGCATTGTTTATCAACCCGAAGGGAAATTCTTATCAAACTTTTGTAATGAATTGTAAATTTGTGTAAATATTTCAAACAAACGTTACACAACTATGAAAATCCCTCTTAATATAGAGCATAATAAATTTATAATCCACTCTGAGGCCATGTCATAATAATAATTTAAATATTTAATCAAGATAAAGCTGGATGAAGAACAAACAGCCGTTTATCATACAAGAGTTTACATAAAGTAAAGGTGAATGAACAGCATCAACGGCATGGCCTACATGTGTGTGCAACTTAAAGGACTTCCAATATGTTAACATCTGAATGTTATTTAAATAAAATGTAAACGCTTTAAACCAATAGCTGCGTTCTATAATAGAGATGTCGAGAAAATGCTTTAGTGAAATTGTATTTTATTAGATTCTGTTTAGCGAAATGCTTTCAAGTTTCGTTTGGCTTGAGCATGAGAAATGGGCATTTGTATCTTCAACGAACTTACGAATATCGCCCTGCAGTCAGTTATGAAATAGCTGGCCGATTACATGGCCTCAACATTTGCGGAGAAAACGTGCCGGAAACACTTCCCTACACGCAAGGAACACCTAACACTGTCTTCTTACACACTTGTTATATGACTTGTGGTACAAGGGTATCTTCAGTTCGCTTGGATATATGCAACACCAAAAAGCACATGAACTCGATCCATTTTCTATTATACCGTTCGTTTCAGAATCATTTTCTGAATCCGTTTAAACTCGTCTGTCTGTCTTGTTTTTTGTGTTCAACCTATAGGCCGTAATTTTTGATATGCTTTGATAAAATTTGGTACACTGGCCCGTGCCCCTTGGCTCACTATATCTTTACTTGTGTTATATTACATCAATCAATTCAGAATAAATGTTCCAAGCAACTCTGTTTGTCTGATGTCTGCCTGTGCAAGTATGTCCTTAATCCACAACCTACAGATTGCACTTCACCAGATATTTTGATGCTCATTACCATGTCTTAGCCGAGCAGCGCTGCGGTTCGCAGTAGAAGAAGTAGGAAAAAGATTAAGTGAATGGAAAAGCATTGCCAGCAGCAGATTGTTAGATAGATGTGTAAACTGTATAGCTAGCGATGGACAATAAGTTATTTTTTATCATTTTCATACAACAAATGCTTACTTTCTTTACGAAAATTCGGATTTCATATGTGCATACATATATAAAATTCCGATTAATATTTGTAATCTGTAGCGTACACATATTTCGCAATTGATAGTTTTAGTAAGTACTTGTAGTAAGCAGTAATTATTACTTTGAATATATTTTCAGGCTATTGAAGGCACAAGAAAAATTCCGCGAAAGGCTGCTCTTCAATCAGCCGGCGAAAAATACTTGGCTCTCAGGTGCACTTTTGGCAACGAAAAAGTAAATATCATTGTATTCTTTTTTTTTTAGGAATTCCAAACGCTTTTGCATAGTTTAGATCGAAATAAACCGTAGGCAAGGTGAGCGATGTAATATTTTGCACTCGTCCTTCCACCTCCAACATAAGGTAAGCGTAGTAAGTAAATATACGGTGTAAACTTTTCTCTCTTTCTTGGTAGAAGCATTTGCTTTTAAGGAATCCTAGTTTTGTTACAAAGGAATTTTTTAAGCTTTTTGGTAGTTACTGTTGTCATCTTATACTTTAACAGTTTGTTGCTTCTTTTCTTTAAATGTTTCTTTATTTTTCTTTCTTTTCTTTTTTTTGCTTTCTATTTGTTCACGAACATGCATTTTTAACGAATTTCTGCTGCTTTTTTTTTTGATCTATTCTAAAGCAGGTAAGAAGATTATACGTGGTCATGGTCGAATATTTTATACCCTCCTTCTCTGCTCTAAAAATATTAATTTTAAAACTCTGCGCAATTGGATGCACGTGGTCGACTTTTTCTATTTTGGTACGAGTTTTGTAAAATCATTCATAAAATATCGCCGGTCACACCGTTTTCTTTTGCTTTTGAAAAGGTATGTGTTCTCTCTTTATATAATCTGCTCTAGGCGTATATTCTGACTGATTCGATACATTTTGCGTGCAAGAGCTTGTAACGTTTTTTTCCTGATTTGAAGCTGATGTCTTTATCTTTGCAATCGGTTGAGTTTTTACCATGGGCAGACAGACCGAAGGACATGCGAACGAATCGACTGGCTTAGGTTGATTCGTAATCGAGTCTCTGAACTTCCTCCCCGTTGCTGCAGATGTTCCCACAAAAAAATCCAATTTTGATATTCTTTAATATTAGAGGGGCGTGGACGACTTGTTTCATGTTTGTTCCCGGTATTGTAGAATAATTCACACACCAGGGGAATGCTTAATACACACACCCACACAAATGGACGCACGGGCGGACGTGGTACTGCATTCACCGGAAGTGTGACTTATTTTTTCTATGTGTTGCAAATGCTTTGGCAAAATGAATGTATCTTCAACCTTCAGTGGTGGGTATAAAAAGGCTCTAAAACTACAATTCACTGCACTTGCTCCACTTAATAATGAGCACGCGATAAGAGCTGGATTTATTCTTGGTTTTTCATAACACAAACGGCTTCCTGTTGTCGAGTGCACTTATAATATCGTCTTTGTTACATCGTCCTGCAATTATTTATTTATTTTTTTTTTTGCTTTCAAATAGATAATACCATGGAACAATAAGTGCAGAAGTTCAAATTCTTTCAAGAAATGTTAACATTTATATACTTTTAAGCGATAATAGTTTTATTTATACATTTTTCGCTTTTCTATTTTTAGACATAATGCTGGGCATTATGGGAACATGCTGGGTAAGTCCATAAATTTTCTCATTATTATTTTATTTCTTTGCGATAGCTATATAAATAAATTTTCTCTTTAAAACTGCTTTTCCACACTACGAGATAGCCTTGTGTAAAGTAAATTCTAATGGATATAATGTCGTGTTTTTAATTACATGCTTGTTGAGATGACTTTAAGGTTCTATGATATCCTGATAGTAAGCAGAAACATGTAAAGAATAATTTTATGGAATTAATGTCGACAGAAAAATGTTTTTAAGAAATCTATGTGAAATCAATTAAACATGTACTTGGGCCAGATCTTATGTACACACTATCTAAAGCATTTTTGGTTTCATGCCTAAACCGTTTGGCTGATTTCAATCACTTCCATACTGGGCCTTTCCCGTGATTCTAACATATTTTTGCACAAATTTTTAATTGGCTGTCTATTTCGGTTTACGACTAAGTCCGACTAATGTATTTCTTATTACAATAGGCGGATGTATGAAAGGATTGTGGCATTTACTCAGACTTAATCCAAGGTTACCAATTTGAAAAATATTTATATAAACAACAGCAAACGGACGTGCAGGACGGTTTTTATAATTTACTTCAAAACGTTACGCTCTTCAAAAATATATACATTTCACAAGTTCTCTAATGCTTCGGTCTGACGCAGCCTCACACAGCCCTTCAAAAGCGAATCAAGCAATTAAGAAATTTATGTAAAAGATGCTTCTTGGAATTCGATCACTTATTACCACTATTTCTCTTAGGTTAATCCTAACCTAAATTTCCAGAAGGACATTTATATTGACCATGAGATAGTAGTATCAAAGAACTTTAAATTTTTTCCTACACATCTTAATGTTTTATGTGTTCCTATGTTATTATATAAAATTGATTAAAACAAAATTCTTTTTTCTCCTCTCAATTCACTTCAATAGGAGCTTGTAAAAAAAATATTTTTATACAAAATGTTTTTTACTTTTTAGTCAGTTTATTTCAATTCGAATTTTCTAACGCATCACTCAATAAGTTCGTTTGGTTGCATGCAAATGTAAAATGATTATGCAGATGATTTTTAGATACCATTAACTTTCAAACAAATTATATCAAAATCCATATGACATCCATACGTTGTCCTACGAACTTATTGAATGATATGTTGCTTGATGTATTGACTTCTATGA
>NW_023998416.1:32924991-33124284 GCF_014805625.2 Glossina fuscipes | reverse complement strand
ACCGTTTATCTTCTTGAAACCAGTCTAAGAAATAATGTTGTTGCTGCTTTTTTGGCCAATTAGATAAAGAAATAAAATGTCCGATAAAATGTACCGAACACTTCTTCTCTAATATCAATCGCATTTCTTGTCTGCATATAAAAGAATAAGAAATTTGGCTTTCAACACAAGATATAAGCGAGCTACTGTGATAGCCGATTTTTATTTTATTGCTCAATTTTCTGGAGATCCGTACAATGTTACACTGTTATCGTATCGTTATGTTTACTTTATTACACAAACACACCAATACTGTAGGTATGTTAATGTGCAAGCGGTATTTATATTTAAGTAATCGAGGTAGTTATGTAAAGCTAATCTGCGAAGTGGACTTTAGCAGAGCATTTTGTGAATATATTTTAGATATTAGTTTATCTTCTGCTAATGTGCTACAATTTGTTTATTGATCATATTAAAGTTTTAAATGTTATTAATTTTTTATATTTATATATTAATGTTTTATTATATTTATATATTAATGTTTTAATTTAATGAGTTTAACACTAAAACTTTCGTTTTATACAACTGATTTAATGTACTATTGTATGTTCGTCGTATAAATCATTCCTCCTACATATAGTTTGATAGTTTAAGAAGTAATATTAAGGTTGAAGTTTAGTTAAGTTAAACGAAATGAAGTAAAACGCAGCAATGCACAGGTAGACTACCAGCAATCCTTCACCAGAGCACCGGATAGTGTGGAAATTATTCTAGTATTTATGCATATGCTATGCAAGCCTCATCCCACGCGAGTACACATTTCGGATAGGTAGCGTGACATGTATATATATATATATGTCTTATTCCTAATACAACCACTTATCAGCTTAAAGATCTCTTGATAGCTCCCTAATGGATGTTGCTAAGGTAAGCTACATAGTCAGATTACGCTGTTTGGTGTTTCGTTTAAAAGATTTTCTCATTTTTCTCTTTGCTCCGTACTTTTATGTTCTCCATTGGTTGCTCATGTACTCTCTCTGCATTGCTAATGATTTAGAAACTAATTGTCGTCGGAATCATTTCAATACGAGAATCGAAAGGCATAAAAAGTAAGAAGAACCATATGTTGTTAGTTCTTACAATATCGCAATAATGAACGCATTTGAAATCGTTAAGCTTGCAGTTATCACATCCATACCAAGGCATACAAACAAGTGACCATTTGATAATTGAAGATGCTATCAGTAGCTTATTTTCTAAGCAAAAAAACAATGAAATAGCATTTTAAAGCAAGAGAAATTAAACAACAAATAATAAAACGAATCAATTGAAGCTTTGCGATCAATTGTATTCGATTCTAGTCTTCTTGTGCTATTTTCTCTTTCTTTTTAGTCTGACCTAATGGCAGAATGCTCGTAAGAAGCAATTTGTTTTAATTCAGTATTACATTTACTTGCAGAAAAGAAAAATATATATAAAAAAAAAATATCCCTTTTCTCCCACGCACTACCGCAAAGTGTTAGATTAAACCAAATAAAAACTAACGATTTTGTTTACAGTAGAGCTGCTTCCACTTTCTTTGAAAAAATATAAAAAAAAGAGGCGAAAAAGCAAAAAGCAACATGAAAAACAAACACAAACTCTCCAGTTGGGTTGAAGAGGTTTTAAGCATAACTTTTGCGAGTTCGTTCAGCTTAACTTAAGTGTGCATGTTTTTGTTATTTTTCGTATTTTCCACTCTTTATATCAGTTTCAAAATACATTTAAAAAATTGAAGCGAATTGCGTTACATTCGAGGACCAAATTTAATCCAGTTCATAAGCCACTATCTTATCTGCTTGAAAATGAATATCTGGACGATTGGTCGCCTTTTTTTTATCAATACTTGCTTACAGAATGGCTCGAAATATTGCGCATGCAAATATTAAACGAGAATTTTTCTATAAGAAGTACAGCCTTATTGTATGACTATTGATTGTTACAAAGGTGTCCTACCGTTAACCAAAAGTCCTTTCAAGGCAAGCCAGGCAGTCATCTAGTCGTTGCCATTCTGTTTCGTATATTTTTGAAACAAGCAAACAAGCGGCAAACGGAACACCTCGAGCAAGTCTCTTGGACTAGTAAGCCACGGTTGATTGCTTCCAACATATCCCGAAGCAGTTTTACTGAATGAATGGATGGATACATGTAATGCAGAAGAATGAAGTGATGTTATCTTTTCTCGCATTTCCCGTGTTTTTGCTTTAATTTTGTTGTTTGCTTAAGCAGGTAGTAAAAGATCACATTCTTCTGGTACTACTACTGTGGACACAATTCATGGATCTACCAATGAATTGTTACAAGATTTGTGACTCTTCATGGAAGTGGGACTGAAGCCGAGTATCTCGAAATGTATTCCATGTAGGCTAACTGGCCAGTAACAAATTTTTATATTTCTTGAGGTGTCAGGTTGATTTAAGAAGCATGGGGTGGTGATGTTCAAGATCCGCCAGATATTCTTTATGTTTTTCTTTTTTGAAGATTATTTGCGTTGTTGTTTTTTTTTTTTTTTTTTTGATACAATGCTGTTGTTGACGTGTTGAAATGAGAAGGCTTCTCTGCGAATTTGCTCACCTTGAGTATTATGTACGCAGAGGACGGATGAATAGACCTATGCTATGTATTCTACACAGATGGTACTATAAGAAGTAAGTACAAAATTTTCAATTATAATGCTTTTAGTACCGATCTTGTTGGTATCGTTTTTAGCTTAATTTTTAAAAGACTAAGGCGCTCTGTCAAAATTGAGAGATATTTATACGAAGCGGTAAATGTATATCATAATGCTTGCTAACGAAAAGTTTGATTAGATGTGTTTTAACCCCGATAAAAAATGAGATTATTTTGCTCGTAACTCTCTTCTTAGTAATTATAGCTTTCGCTTTTCTTTTAGTCAGCAAATAATGATTATTTTTATTTGAATATACAACTGAGGGCATACAGTGCTGATAATATTAAAAACATTAGAAGTGATTAACGAAAATAATAAGCGAATGTAAGGAAAAGAATGATAAAGATAATAAGGCATCGAAGTGAATGATTGCTACCCTTAAACGTGCTCTTCAGCGAATAAGAAAATAACATAAAAATTATTATTATAATCATTTCTTTTCCATGTACAATAGGAAGAGTTTATGTCCACATTGACGGCTCTGCGTGGCAGACGGGCAAACGGGTCGGGGTGGCTTGCTAAGTGCCCGGATTGTAATTTCACTACTTATGCGTTACGTTAATTTCCTAGCCAGGTTACGTTAATTGTTTAGAGCAACAAAGAAACTTTCCCACTGCTTTCTCTTCTTCCTTCTATCTTCTACTTCAAGTGCCCAGAAATACTTTCTTATTATAATATATATTATATCTACATATATGTATATATGGATATATGTATGAATGCATGTATATACATAAGAATATGTGCATGTGGAAAGACTTCATTTAATTTCTGTGTACTGCTCTTCTTTTTCATTGCGACGATGCAATGCTTTTTAGAGCAAGTTAGCGTTGCTGTTATTGTGAGTCTCGAGATAAAAATACATTGTCAACGTCTATCATGTAGCAGGATATTTCGTCTGTTGTGTTACCAAGCATAAAACATTTAAATTATGTCTTGAAAGAGGTATAAAAGAACTGATTACAATATATAAGTCTACCCATGTGCTTATCAGGCACATTAAAAGCTTGTTGTACAAATTAGAATATTCTTTGAATTTTTTTAAATCTTACAAGTTTTGTAAGGAAAACTACGATTCTATTATAAGAGGGAATGAAAGAAGACGCAAGCAAAGAGAAGACAAATTAAGAGTTAGTATTGCCACTTCGGGCCTGTAAATGAAAAAATTAGAAAACTATAATACGCGAGGGTGTGAGCCGCACAGAGAACCTAGTAACGAGAATTCCGAAAATAATTTGGATCGTGTAGTATAAGAAAGTTAATCGCATTTCACTGGATACTTCGTTCCAAGAATCAGAATACTCTTATTAACAAGTGACCGATCCGAGCACGGTTTCACTCATAAAGCTTGTAAAGTGCTTACGAGCTACCTAGGCTTTCGAGTTAATCGAAGCGGTCTATCGCATTTGCACCTAAACATATTTAGTACTTCTTTCGTTTGTCGCTTAATCATTTAACATTCCGTTCATCTTTTTAAGTTTTTATTGCAAACTGAAATATCGCTGCAATCTCTTCCCATTGCGCATTCGCATGCAAATGTCGCTAATATATCAAGTAAAAAATTATCGCTATAACACATAAATTGAGTGGCAAATAAGCTGAGCGACAACGAACAAATTGATTGAAATGTACACAATCCTAAGCAGAAATAAAATTGAAAATGTAACCAGCATTTCATCAGCATTTTTTCTGAGTAATTGTTCGCACATTAGGTACAGAAACTAGTTTTTGAACAAAAAAAGAAAAAAAACTTGCTGTTGAACTTCTAAAAATGCAACTTGAGCGGTAAGCATTTTACAGTTTTTCGCAACACGTAAAAAAAAGAAAAGAAATTGAAAAGTTCACCAAGTTTAAGTTTAGAGTTATATTTTATTATTAGAATTTTGTCGTTTCATTCTTCATATGAGTGCATGTGTAGTTTAAATTAAATGTAAAATATGAAAATCATCCAGCGGATGATTCCATGCACGAAACAGTTTTAAACGAAGTGCAAATACGCCGACAAAAGTAAATGTCATCGTCCAAAATCAATAGTTTACAAACATGTAAATATCTTGTGTTAGAAAATGGTCGGTTAAACAGGAAAAATTATTTTTGCTCTTGGCGTTCACTATTAACAACAAATACTGTCCGTTCTGTCCAATAATCGCTGGCGACAGGTCACTTAAGTTTTAATATTTTTAGCCGCTAGGTTTTTTGTGGCCAATTGCAGCCCTTTCTTATTCGATCTATTTATTCTGGTTAGTGTCATAAGTTAATTAACGTCAGGATATAGTAGAATTTCTATTCAGACGAGGAATGAGGCCACTGGCAACAAAAGTGAAAACAATTTTTCCAAATAGGAAAGATTACAATCCTCACAGAACCCATAAGCTAACGCAATAAAGAAGAATAGAATTCAATAACAAAATGTTTTATGTTATGCTTTATCGTGCCGTGGCAGTGATTTTTTTCAATAAATCACTTTTATTTCATAAGAGCACTCAAATGACAAAATACATAATGATATCGCTGGCATCCATGGAAACTTGTATATTGGCAATAAAGGCGTATTTAAGGAAAATATGAAAATAAAAATATTTTTGAAAAAAATTCAAAAAGCAATTATTTGTGTGCGTTTAGAAAATTCATAAAATTAAGCCATTCGTCCACATAATAATATTCCCGAGAATATTACAAAATCATTCCACCATCAATTGTTTGCTGCAAATGTATTCACAAATTCTTTAAAAACGTTTTGGCTTTGTATATATAAAGGTTCTGCCGCATATGCGATATTCGGGTCGAATGATCTCTTTTTCAACTTTTAGAGCGAAGTTTCTTCTTTAAAACGATTTAAAAGCGCCAGTTTGATGATAATAAATGAGTAAAAGTGAGTAATGGGCCCCGGACCACCATTAAATACCACGCAATACCCTGTTGTTAATTATATAATAACTTTTCAGAATAAGGTGTTATGTGGGAAATGGTCGCAAAAGTAGTTCGATCCGAACCATTCCTGATAGCGTTCGAAGGTGGACCAACACACACATCGCTGCATTAAATTTCATGAAAATGTCTAACAAATTGTTACTTGATAACAAGTTGATAACAAGAAAAGACGACTTAGACGACTGAGATCAATACAGGAAGTAATTCCGAATAGATCGATATAATGGAAAGTGGGTCTGTCATAAGTCTACAATGACAGGTAGGGAAAAAACAAATCAAATGGAAATAAGGAAATCCAAGGAGTTGCCTTAAAGATTTGACAAAGGCGGAATAGAACTATTGAAGGGTAAATTGTTAATTTAATAGCTCGGTGCAGGCAGAAGCAGCCATTCGAGTTGAAAACTAGTAATAAACATTTTGTAAGTTATTATTAACAAGTGATAGTGTCTATGTCAGCTGGAACTCTAAGCTAGACTGTATAGGTGAAATCTCAAATACTCCGATACAGTGCATCTATTAATACCTTTGGAAGCTGAACGTCAGCAACCTATTAGTTATGCTGAGAGATACGCCAAGGTTCGATATATTTCTAAACGCCATATTGGCAGCTTGATAAGAATGTACTTGGCTGAGCTAAACTTGTCAATACTGTAGTCGACAAATTACATAATCAACTAAGAAATAATCTACGAATAAATAGTTTTTAAACTTTTATGCATTCATCATCTTTATCCTAAAAGAAATAAAAGAAAAAGGGCGAAAAAGCTGCATTGGCACTCTCTATAGTATCGGGCAGGCGTGGCTGCTTTTTTCATTTTCGTAGAATAAGGTAAAGTTTGCGGAATGCACGTGCAAATGCTTATCGTGTGTTTACAGTATATGAGTAGTTTATGAGTGAGTGAGTGGTGGTCTTTACCTTAAACCACATCGGACCAATTGTTCATTAAAATTTCACGATTTGCAAAGTGTGGGTGGAGCAGAATAGTACATGGATAGGCATCAGACGGACAGCAGATTTCCAAATCGATTGTTCGAATAAACTGTGGCTCTATTGCTATATACTCTGATTATCGCTCACCTAAAGTGATCTCATCATAAGGTCACAGGATATGCACTGTTTGCTACGTACTTAATGTGATTTCCTCACAAGTTTTTTAAGTAGGATAGATACAACAACAACAGATAATGAATAAATAAAATCTTATATTTAATGTAAAAGAAAGAAATGAAATATTATGCATTGCTGACCTCTTGAAACCTGCGTTCAATTCAATTTAATTCCATACGTATTTCCGACTTGATGACTTTCTCTTAAACTTGCCATCGATTACCTTTGTGTGTTCGGTTTCATTTCTGGATTACTGGCTACTTTTCTTTTGCTACTATGAACTGTTCGTTAACCCCGACTACCGATCGTACATATGTGCGTTTGGTCATTGCATTTGTCTCTGTGAAAGTGATCAAAAACCCAAAACGTTTAAATAAGCAAAGGTACCTTTTGAAGATTTTAGAAGTAACGTGCAATTCCCAGAAAGAAGGAAAAAATTTATTAAAACAGTATGGTAATGGGCTTAACTCCAACAGCGCATTAAAGGGTGCGGTTTCGGCGAACATATTGAAATATGAGACCACAACATCATATTATTAATTGAAAATCATTCATCATCGTATCGAACGGCAATCTTAACTGCAGTTGGTATGCTTTCATCGTTTTGCTTCTATCTAACGGTCTTTATACTTTTTATATAATTGAAAAAACCAAACATTTCAATCATTTATTGTTTAAAAATTTAATAAAACTGTCGGCAAACCTTTGTTTCGAATTTTATGAGTGTAGACATGCAGATAACCAAACCCTTTTTTTCTTTTTTTTTTTGTTTTGTTTTGTTTCTATTTTCTGAGTTGTGTCTATTAATGAAAAATTGCATTGAAAATACACAAAAAGCGTATTAAAAGCAAAAACAGGGAGAAAGAAAGAAAAACCTTTTGCATATTTTGATATGAAATTTATCGATTTCTCTGCGATTGCTTTGTACGCTTGCACACCACGAGAATGAATTATTATCGTCGATCCTTTGCAATCCATTCCTATGCAGTTTAACAAATATTAAGATTTTCAGATTTTTTTTATTCATTGCAGTCACTTATCTCCTGTTTACGTATGTATATGATATTAAGATTCACTTTATTATTATTATTCAGTAATATTTTAGGTCGTTTAAGATGTGTGCTGGTTACCAGTGTGAATTCTAGAGTAAATTTATTCGACGACACTCTCCCTCTCTCTCTCTCTCTCTCTCTCTGTCTCCCTCTGGGATTTTCTGACCCGGTACACTTAATTTTTTTTTTCTTTACACGATGAGGGCAAAAGATTCAAATAAAACTGGATGTAATTTCATATATATTTTTTTTTTTTTAACCCTTTGATATATGAGAAGACAGATTAACAATGCAGACATTCGAAGACGGTAAACAGCATAAACAAATAAACGTAATTCAGTAAACTTCAACTTCAATTACAAGATATTTAATGCCGGAATCCTTGTATGTGTTTATATATGGATGTGTAGAGATAGGTGGTTGTTTTCCATCAAAGGATGAGAGGCCCATTCATTTTATCAACACGTTTGCTTGACGGACGATTGACACAAAGCACATAAATATTGTTAATCAGCATCAAATATTGAATCGATTTAAATACGTGCGTCTGTCCATCTGTCCATCTACGCATTGCTTGCTAAAGCTATCGATTTCAAATTTAGCGGAAACTTTTCGGAAATTCTCGCACGCGGATTGGTCTCGGAAATGGGTCGAAGACGCGCTTACAGTGCTGCGTAAGTTGAGAACGCCTCTGTCTTCTAAATGGAATAAAAAATTGGGTTTTTTGCGCATTACTCATGAACCAGAATAGATTAATCCTTAAAAATTTAAACCTACGCTCTACGGGCGATGTTGTAGTACTTGTACAAAAACGGAAAAATTGACCGCGCCTACACAATTTTAAAGGGTATCATAACCTCATTTTTTTTCCAAAACAAGCAAGCTTTAAAAACCCCACAAAGTATACAAATTCTTGGCCAGTTTCAAATTTTGAATTCACCCAAGCATGTTCCTCTGTTCGTTTGTGTCCGTCTGTCCAAGTGTGTAGTAACTCTGGTAAACATTCTCCCCTACGTAAAAAATAAAGACGTCGCCAACAAGTTTGCAAAAGAATTTGAAAATGACCCAAAGCAGACAAAGGATACCCCTACAATGCCCATGCAACGAAAACTGCGAACACCTTTGATTGGCGTGTTTTCTGCGTTTTACGCACATAATGTAAGATGTATGGCATATAAATTTACACTTTTATTCACGAAACAACAGCCGCGCCCACACAACCCTTATAGAGTACAAAAATTTATGTATGTCTATTTTTCAGTTTTTCGTAGGGATAACGGTGATAGGCATAAAAGATTCGGTCAGGACCAAATCTAATTCTCTTGCTTGTTTTTTTTTTTGGCCTTGGTCAGGAAAAGGTGTCTAATTTATAAAATTATTTCTTAGCGCGCAAACTCAGATATAGCTTGTTAGTGTCAACAAAGTGCTGATATCAGATATTAAAACAAGAAAAGAAAAAAGATTAAAGAAAGCAACTTTAAATCTCTCTTAAATAGAAAAACTCTTACTTACATAAACACAACCTACAGTAATTGGGTGCGGCCTTAACTTAAAGTTATATAACCGCCTCAATAACAAAGAGAACAACAACAACAACAGCAATAACGACATAAAATAATAACAATACACATTTTTTGGGTGCTATAACAGCAAGTGAGTGTAATTCTTCGCCTTGGCAAGAGGAAAGTGCAGAATCACTGAAATAAATGACTTTACAACTAACAACATCAACGACAACACCTCAAACTATATAGAAAAGTAAAGATTTATATTAACCTATTTGTACGGTCACCTCACCGTTATCAAGTAAAGTAATTAGAAATGCTGGTGTTGTTGTTAACTAATTGCACCATTATAAGGAAGACAATGATATTAACTCGACCAACGACTTCATTACGTATGAGACATACGTAGTGACATACTTTTCTAATTATTGTTATGCTTTATTTATTTATTTTTTCTCATTGGTTTATTTTTGTATTTTTTTTTTTTTTTTCACTATTACGGTCATCGGATAGGAATTTTTTTCTTTGGCTTATATCTTTTTTCTTGTTTTGATTTTATTTTCCACTATTACGGTCATCGGAGAGGAATTAGATTTGTAATATTAAATGAAGTCATATGTTTGCTCTGTTTGCTTTAGAGTTATTACAAGATTACAAACTCACGAAGAAGACGATAAAAGAAAATGTGGTGAAAGTCAAAGAAATTTAAAAAAAAAAAAAATAGAAATATTGCAAAATCCCGTTAATGTCGCGATAGTTTTTCAGTATTATTGTTATGCTCGATCTCGTTAATCGGCAGGTGAATGCAAAGGTAGATGGAAAGCACACTAACAAGAAGCCTAGGACCATCTTAGGCACCCACATCTCCCCTATGTGACCACTTTAATTTTTTCCCCCATGTAAGACGTACGGTACACTTTTACTCATGCCGACACTAAAAAAGCTACATGCTTCAAAGGTAGCGTTACCGCAGCTTGCCCAGAATATTACCAGCATATAGCATTAGGTATTGTGTGTACAGATAAGTTTTGAGCGTTTTATTTGTGACTTTGGAGCTTTGTAAGAGAAGTTGGTGCAATGGTTCAAAGTACTGTGTGTACAATTTTTGAATTTGATCTTGAAAAGAGTCTCGTCTGTTAAGACTATCCCTAAACGAACTCATGTTTCGGCATCGTCACAAGAATCGAAGCACCCTTCTAGCAAACAATAAGCGATCTATTGAAACAGGTGTTAATAGGAAGAAATAGTCTCTGAGGATAACAACGTCCGTCCATTTCTCTTCTCGTCCAATGGTGCTGTATGGACTCAATAGCCAGCATTTCCTTATATTAACTTTGTGGGGATGTGTGTAACACCGATTGCTTCAGAATCACTTTCTGAATCAGTTTAATCTAGTCCGTCGGCCTACCTATCCCTACGTTTGTGTGACTATTTATTCTTGTGATCAACTTGTAGGCCGCAAGTTTTGAACTATTTGGATTAAATTCGGTGCACTGATCTATGTTGCAGCAAAGACGAATTCTGTGGAAAATGAGTGAAATCGAACGATTTTTATGATCAATTCTCATATAACGCCCTATTTTAAAAACTTTTGAGATTTCTAACATTGGCCGACAAAAGTCGCTAACAATTCGTATTTTGCCATACTGTACATATATAGAAGGTTTGCATAGCAAAAAAGTTAATGCTTTAGTACTTTGTGATGACATAGGTTCATGAAAGTAATTCAGCATAAACAATAACAGTATGAGTAACAAACTTGGACCACATAAGTTTACTTTTTGGACGAGCTTATATAAGGACTGTTATGAAAAGCAAGTCCTATGTTTATTCCTACAGGAATAACATCAAATTGTAATACTCTTTGGCGAAAAAAGGTCAGGTGCAATAGGAATTTTAGCAAGAAAATTTACTTTGCTGCATTTGGAGCACGTCTGTTCACTTTTTGCACCTACTCCCACATGAGGCCCTATCATGCTTTTATTTTCAAAAAAAGGAATAGTTTTTAGTATTATTTCGGAATTAAATGAAGAATTATTTCAAGTGAAATGATGCAAGGTATTTAGTATAGTGTTTTTAAATGCTTCTATTTATTTTATTTAAATCATCATATTATTCCTCGCCAAATAGAAGCTCTTCCCTGTTTGCTCTTTTTCAAGTAATATTGATGGAAATTGAAGTAAAAATTTTAAACAAATAACTGCATACTTCCGTATACACACAACTCTTTTTCTACGCGCTCAGGAGGACTACTATACAAAAATTGGAATTTAAAAGTCAACAAATTACGATTTTATCTGTTTCACATAACATGAATAATATTAAACAAGAATATTAAACAACTTTACGTTAACCTGAACGTTAAATTGGATAGTGAATCCATTCGTACTCTCATCACTAAAAGTATTAATTTTTTTGTCGAGATCCATTGGAAAGGTCCGTTAACACGTAAAGTAAATATAGACAGATACACTCAAATAGCATGAAAATCAACCTAATGATGTTTTTTTATTCATTTCTCTCGCTGTTAAAATAATGCGGCGTACAATGTTATTGCAACTGATGTTTACAAAATATTTAGGAGAAAAAAAACATACATTTTTACACTAACAAACAAAAAAAAAAAAGAAAAGAATACATTACACTAAATTTATTGTTTTGTTTATAGCGCAGGAAGTTACATTATGTAGGTCTGTCTACACGAGTAACTCTACGTGCTCGATGCAAGATTTTGGGTTCATTTAACCAGATTTTCAAAGCATTTATAGGAAAAAGATTTCGAATTATTTATACGATAATTCTCTCTCTTTTGAGCAGTCACGTCGTACGTAATGACTTGAAAAATTAAAATATCGCACCTAAATGTTTTTAGAGTAAATTAACGGATGAAGTTTAGCAATGTTAACAACGATCAGAGCAGATAAACAATTGAAAAAAATCGGAAGAAAGTTGGATGAATTCTAAGCATTTCCATCAGTGACAGATCAGTTACTGCTTGAAATCCAAATCGAATTCCCACTCCTTCAAGGGCCATTGGTTAGTTACGACTCGAATGTGTACTCTTTCAAGGCCCTTTGATTAGTTCGAAAAGGTGGAGGAAAGTTTAGAAAGAAATGCTAAGGTAAATACGCATTCCTAAATCTTTTAACATATTCCCCACAGTTCAAGGTAGCTCGACTTTATTTTGTAAGTGTGTTTGTAACTTTCAGGAAATAAAAGCTACATAGAATATACATAATCGAGATTAGTTAACACTTGTTCACCAACACTTTGTCTCTCGAATACAATTTGCATGTCAACCCAACTTGGAACTGGCATAAATGTGATATTGAGTGCTTGGTTTCACTTATCTTGTCATATGCGAGATGCCTTTACAGCTGAAAAATTGCAAAACTTAACGTAACCTATCCCAATATCATTCGCATGGGTAGCTGAGTAGGTACAAAATCCCGACTAACAAATCAATGGTAGCGGGTTCATATCACAAATTCGCTAGAGCTTTTAGTACCGGCGAGCGTATGATCTAAATTATCCAGCATTTAAATGCTTACTCTGCAGGTGCCAAATGTAAAGATGAAAGCAAGTGTTTCGTACACGAAAAATTTGCAAATTTGTGAAGCGCAAGTTGAATTCACAATCAAGAAATGTGTATGTGTATGTGTGCGTATCTAAGAATTTATGGTTAAGTCGTCTGCTTTTTGCGGCTATTGCGGCTATTCATGTAAATCACAATTTCTAGAATGCAAATTTTTTAAGGAGAAAATGTTTGATTACAACGTCCAGTTTTTTCTCAAATGGCGCGCCTTTAGACTGCATTGCTAAACATTTCCTGAACGATCAGCTTTTTTAAGTGTCACATTGACATTTGACAACTAAAACGATGTGCAATTTTAGTCGTAGATACGTACACGCGCAAGAACAACGCATTCAAATAATTCAATCTTATTATGAAAGTCAATCTTCGGTCACATTAACATGTCATCAAAGTTTGTGATTGTTTTCGTGCTAAGAGAAATTAACATTTCAACCATTGGTGTGGAAAAGTGATTCTTTTGAAACTAAACTCTGGCAGACCAAAAAATGCTCACAGTGAGGAAGGCAATGCTGCTTTTGCACAAAGCAACAGCAACAGCAATGAACTAAGAATCTAAATTGGTCGACGTTTCCAGGTATTAGGTAATAGTGTATCGAGTGTTTGGTAAACTTTGTTCGAAAACTTGAAGTAATTGACATAAATGACTACGAGCTAAGACACATAATAGTAATAATTACTGCATTGTGGAGCTTGAGGTCGATTAATATCCCGAAATCGTGATTTGGCAGGGGCCCCTAGATCCCGGCACTCACTTTTTCGACCCCTTCCCATATAACGCTTTATTTCAAAAAGTCATTATGTGAGTAACCATATTAAGCGGATTAGTTTAGTTTATTTAATGTTTTTCATGTACAACTGTAACGGATCGTACTTTTATTTCCAAGAGAGATTGCTTCAAATAGGTCGTTTCATACTTTTCGGCGTTGTATAAATCTAGGCTTGTCTTTTCAAAAACCTTTTTTTAAACCATTTTCTATAAATTTTGAAAATTTTGAATTCGCTTACATAATATACTTTACTATGTGGAAGCAGTATTTTTGCAATATATTTGTAATGCAATATGTACAAACAAAGTGATGTAGTAGATCTACAAATCAGTCCTCACTTCCATCCTGTTGGTAATGTATTGTGTGATGGTAACCCGGTAGAGGTAAAATTGATGGTAACGCTAAAATAGTGAACTCTTTTTTTTATCTGTCTCCTGTTTATTCTTTGCTTCTCATCATACGTTCGCTAGCGCTGTGGCTTTGCCTACATAAATATAGATTAAAAATTAAACTAAGAATTGAGCTTGTATAACACAAAATGAAATGGATTCAGTCGACGCGATTAAACAATACCTCTCTTACGGATCAACATTCCTATCCAAGAGCATTTAAAAACGTGGCTTAAAGTATTCTGCACAAAACTTAAAGAGCTCACCTTCACATGAAAAAGTGATGGTTTGACAAATGTTCGCAGGGACAATAATGCCTTATCTAAGAGAGATCCTCTATGATCAATTTTCACAAGCAATATGTGAAGACCTACGTGCAAGTATTTGTTTAACCATTTAAAAAAAAAAAAAAACGCTCGATCTTTCTTATAGGTGGCATACAATTCGACCTAAAAGCTTATTTAAAACTCAATTGAAAACCACGCTACAACATTGTTGTGAATGCGTTTCCTTGATATCATTTGTATCACTTGTTGTTTGCTTGTTGTTAAATGCAAATGAGTTGAAAAAGTATTTAATTAGCTTTAGTAGCTGGAAGCTGTTTTCTGTTTTACAGCTTTTTGTTTTCGCCGTTTCAACAAACAATTCATTTTACAATATTTTTTTCTGTCTTTAATATTCACTCAGTAAAAAATGTATACACTAATCAAACTGATAAATTACCGGTAGAGTGCTGAAAAAAGAAAGAAAACATAATCAAGCAAATGTTTGCAAAAAGTTCCGTAAATTTTTCCTTTTTTTAATATTTGTTAATACCACGGTATTTGAAACTTTACAGATAAAGTTTGCAGCACAAATGTTTTAAAAAGTTCATTTTTTTCAAATTATTTTCAAAATAATTTTCGGACACCTTAGGTTGCGTAATAGGGACTTGATGGCAAGCTGTGTCAATCGAAAGTCGACAATTACTATTGTAATTGCATGGAGACTTAGATAGGCAATTACAAGGACTTGCAGCACCCACTTGCGACTTGGGGCGGAAGCTGCTTTTATTATAAAAGGATTCTGAGTTGATCTAAGATTGTCTATCCGTCTGTCTGCTGTGTTTTTTTTTTTTGTTGTGTTCAACCTACAGACCGTAATTTTTGAGATATATCGATGAAGTTCGGTATGCTACGGAATCCGGATTTTGGCCTAAGGTCGAGCGCCATTGCAAACGGTTCGAATCGACCCATCCACTTGTAGTATCCGGTAGGGCCAAGGACTTCTATAGTGTCTTCCCTCGCTTGTTTTGAATCCTTCCTGTGGGGACTACTTTAATACCTATTTACGAACAGAAATTATATGGTTTCTTCCTTTCAGATAAACTTGACAAAGTTATTCTGTTCCAATCCTCATTGCCTGAAATTTGAAAATAATTAATTGAATCTTTAATAAAATATCATTTAAATATAGTTCTTTCTCAAGCTTAAAAGTTTAAATAAAATTGAAATATGTTTCCGCACCCCTTTCGAAACCTATGATACTCTGTAAGGCACTGTAACAAGTAAACATTACAAGTCGCGTATGCACATACGTAAGAATGCGTTTGTTTGCACTTACGTGTGCATATCGCAGGTCTGCATATTTTAATACGCACGGAAAAACATTGCAGAAACATTAGCAAAATGTCAAGTACACTTCATCCTCTACCCCGAGACAAGCTATGTGGACAAACTTTTACAAAGTTTGAAAATAAAATGAAGCTTGCATTTATATATATGAAAACGCATGATTACTTTGTATATAATCATAATGCAAACGAAACGGACAGTCCGATATTAAAAGGTTTCGAAATGTTTAGTGTTTGAAATGCTTTTCATACAAGTGGTTGACTTTTAATCTGGAGAAATTCACAAAAAAATGCTGCAAATCTTGATTGAGAATGAAACTATGCAGTATGCTAAAATGAACCGAAACATTGAATTTAATAGGCAGTGTTTTTTGTTGCATTAAGATACGCTTTGAAGTTTCTAGAATGTGTGCAACGAGAATTCATTGCTTGACTGACATTTTTTCCTTCAAATTTCGGAATTTTTTTCAAGCACTCCAAAGAGATTGCCCGGACTAAAAGAATCCTCAAATATACTAACAGATGGTTCCAGGAAATACGTCCTTTTTCATTTAAAATGGCTTTTAAACACAACGCGTTACACGCTTATCATTGAGCCGACCCCGGAGTAGCTGCGAAGCTGGGACCGATTCAATTGGGAGGAAGTGAATTCGGGTCTAGAATGTGGCATTCTCTTGGCTTTGTGTCTATGCTCTAGTGGTACATAAAGTGCCGAAAAAGTGCAGTAAATCGAGGGATTGCACATTAGTGGAAAATAATAACCAAAATTTATTATAGTGAAACAAGTACGTATAGTGAAAAGAACTACATTTTCATATTCCGAAAATAAAAAAATTCAGCTTCGGTTATAAAATTTTATAGCATATGAAAGCTTAGTTCTTTTCCTTTTATTTAGACTTTTTTGGGATAACGGCGGTGGGTAGAAGAGATTCGATTACGGTCGTATATCATTTTTTGTTAACAAAAGTTAGCCTTTGATGTTGCTAAAAATGTTGCTATTTTTTTAAAAATAGTTTTGTTTTTATGATTAAATAAAACCAAATTAGAAAATGGCGAAATCGGGATTCGTATAGGTGGCCAGAGATTTCAAAAGACTATACCAAGAGGCTATACTGCCTCAATATTTCAAGCAGATATCTATAATATTTTTACTGCTGTCAAGTTACTTTCAAGGCGCTGAAAGTGCGCGAAATTATCTTTAAGTTTGTGTTAAGAGGGCCTTCAAACCTTGTGTGAGCTACGTAAGCGCAGTGAGATGCACCTTATATGGGTACTTGAGCAATCAGGACTTGGCGGCGTACGCAGAAGCTACAACAAGAGGCTTATTTCGCAATGTGCACAGGAAAAGTTAGCAAGCAAGTCTTTGGAAGTATGAAGGAGCGAAGTACATCTCGTAACTGGCTTGTACACGAGCTCAGGTACCGGCTGAAATAGATGCGTATCTCGGATGCCGGTTTGCGTAGAACGTCTTATTATAACCTTTGTGAATATATGGGCATCTGCAGGGAACATTTTGTTACGCCGAACGTCGTACTAAGCACTCCCAACCTAAGAAGATTCATAAGAACCCTAAAGTTGAAGGGCTAGGGGCACGAACGAGTACAATAGATCTTTTAGATCGCTGTGCGGATCGCCTACTCCGTTACAATTACAAGAACTTAATAGATGCTGAATAAGGTAGTAACGGTAGAAGGCCTTAACAGCACTAACGAACACATGTATATATATATATGAGTAAATTAATTAATTCCTAATATAAATGTACTGTCAATTTCACGAGCCACCGATTTTACGAGTTTTCAAAATTTTTAAAACAAGAAAAGAAAGAGAAAATATAAATTTTAATTTTATTTCCGCTTAATTTTAATTTACTATATTATATATTATTTTGGTAATTACTTTCCCTGTCACTTTTTCTAATTTTTAAAAATTTATTTATTTTTTATTTCTCTGCAATGGATATTTCACTTTGCAATTAATTAATTGAATTGTTATTTTTATGTTTTCCACTTTTTATTTTTTCCATTTACGCGTTTTTTTATGCAAGCATTTCTGAGTTCGATTAGTATGTTTTTATGTGGTTGCATTGAGTTATCTGTCAGTCCTATAAAGCGGTCTATAAGTGAATTTACTTTATTTTAAATGTGAAGTGATGTGAAGTATTTGAGGTATGAGGGTCTCGCTTTACTCCCTTTATAAAGCTTTTGACACAACTGATGATAAATTTCATTAAGGTCGTGGCGAACTTCAGTCTTGAAGACTTCAATTACTTCTTATATAGCCTAGTACTCTTCTGCTTTGTTTAACACCGAAGGAAAAAACCAATTGTGTCAATATCGTTTATATCGATGGCAGATACTTACTATAATCCTTTTCTTGCAATACATAGTTGGATAAGCAATGAAGTAGCTTGGGTTTATTCTACTAATTGCTTAACCATTTTGTACGATTTCCACATTTCTAGGTTAATCATGGCAACTTGTATCCTATGCTTTAAAATGAAGGAAGCCGATGCGAAAACACATGCATACGGCTTCACTTAATCCCCTCCTGATATTTTTCCACGGTTGCCCCCAGTTTCTACTTCGCATATTCTTTTATTATAGAACGAAATGAATTTCTTGCCCTACACCACTTGTGGTACAAGATGCATTAAGCAATAGCCAAAAAGGTTTGAGAGAGACCCACTTCTTATTGTACTGACCGCCTATCCTTCAACTTTAAGCTTTTATGATTATCTGTTCATCTGTCCGTCTGTTGTCTGTTTGTGTTCAACTCACAGGTCACAATTTTTCAAATATCGGATCGGACCATTTTATCGGTCACTTCCCAATGTCGTTATATGACTAACTTCATTAAACTGTGTTAAGTGAGGTTAGGTATTAATAGTGGTCCGCGATCAACTATAATGTCTTTACTACCTAAAACCTATGAATGATTTCATTCCGACTTATCTCTCAAGCTTAACTAACAAATTCCACGAGTTATTTGTTTTATTTTTGTCAGTACGAAACTCGTCCTTCTCAATCACCAATTATTTCGCAGAATTCGATCCAAACCCCCAAATTGTTCCCTGCTTTCCTAGAAATATCTGCACCTCTACCATTTCCCTATGTAGGGGGAAAATTACATAGAGTATTAAGCAAAAAATTTAAAGCATAATTGTTTTTAAACGAACTGTTGATCAGAAACCTAAGTAAGATTTATCGAAGGAGATTATTAGAACGCCCGAAAATATGATATCATTTTCAGACAACTGAAAAAAAAACATGAAACTTTGAAAGTAACATCAGTTACAGAAGGAATAAATATTTAGGCAACACTTTAGCTAAGCATTTTCACTTACGGATACACTGCTTGTTATACGGCATAGTGCGTAAGTGGATTCGTTTGCATTGCTAGCTTGGTGGCTTCATACGGTCGTATACTAGATTTTTTTTCATTATTATTATTGCTATAATATTATCACTTTTTTTAGACGAATCAAATAAGCCCTAAAAGACTGCTTTTTATATTACGAAGGAATAGTAGATATTGAGCCGAGTAGTTCTAATAAAGTAATATATTAATTTTAGCGAGATGCTGCGATCTGTAGCTGACGGCAGGATTTGCATAGGATCGGTCATACCCGATGCGATTCATCTAAATAATGAAAGGCAAATGCTTTGTTGTAACAATTTGTCCGCAATTGTAGATTGGGGAGGTAGACTTCTCTAGGATCAATTGCTGCATAGCAATTGTATGGCCAAGACGAGGGCGCGCAAATGTTTTCATCTTGATTGTTGGTTTTTCTTTTTTTGATTTTTATTTTTAAATTAATTTATGACATCACACAACCTACATATATATACATATATACATATATATATATATATATATACTTTCTTTCCTCTAAATAACATTCACTTCCTCCGCTAGCGTTCATGTACTTCTTGCTTTCTTCTATGTACAGTTATTTATTTATCAAAATTTAATATTCCATCAATTTTATGAGTCGACGGTGATTTAATTCAAGCGACTTGTTTTTATCTTGTTAATGTAGAGTTCGCTAATAAATGTTCGTAACGCTTGTGTGTCATCAACATCAAATTATCAAATATGAAAACGAGCTGCCTCAGGATATTTATTACAACCTATTAAATTTCCGCTGACGCGCATCTTTTTTTTTTTTTATTATCTATGAATACTTTATGTCTTTATGTTTTGTTAAATTTCGAATATCTCGTTATATGTCAAAAGCATTATGGCTTAGTAATGCCATATAATTAAATTATAGAAAACGGCGTTGAGTGCGAGATGAAGAGAGAGGGCGGGGTCAACTTAATTAAAATACAAGCGATGAATAAATGCCAAATCGTTTGTGAAGCAATTTTCCGCTTTTTTAATGGGAAAGCAGCTCGTAATTCTGGTCGGCAAAATCGCCTAGAATAGCTCTATGCAATATGCAATTTTTTACAATCTCTTATGACTTGAAAGTAAAATTGTGTTTGATGATAAAACAAAATTTTACAAAAAATAGAAGTAACTATAGGGCACTTGATAATACGCCAACGAGTTACGAAGCATGCATCTTACGATTTTGTGTTTAGTAGATCGCCAAAGGTGAAAATGTGTGAACATGGATCGATCATCTGGGAACCGTGAGAGTATCCGTAAACTATCCAATAAATGACAAAAGACCAAAGCTAATGACGGTCGCTACTTCGCCTATTAAGCTTTCTAACAAGTATGTTTTCAATAAATTTGAAATTTATCAAAAAAAATATCGGGAATTTCTTCGTAGACTTATTTGGAAAGTTTTCAGAAAATTGTACAAAACCTCACATTTTTAAGGGAAATTCTTACTACTTTTCGATTACGGTAATAAGTTAAGAGACATTTTCCGTTGTTTTATGTTTTTTTTTTTTATTGTTCAGATTTCTTCTCGACAATGTATTTATATGTATATATGTTTTGACATCTCAATTAAAAGTATTTCACAAACCAAGGTTTCGCGAAGCATTTAATGTCACTTTTATTAAAGTTAATGATATTTGATCTTAATAGTAAGTGAAATAATCTATCATATATATAATAAGCAGTAAATGGACTGTAAAAAAACTTACTAAGCCGCATAACTGTGTTAATTGAAAATTGTATTACCCTAATTAATAGTCTGGGAAGTATAAAATCCATAATAACCAATAACAATATTGACAAAAGTCACTAGGATATGTTGCAAAGTTTCGATTACATATCAAAACTAAAAATTTCCTAAAGAGTCTGGTTTTAATTAAAAATGAAAATGAAAATGAAAACCAAATCAAGTTAACGTCAACAAGTGGTGAAGAGCTCGGTTTACGTTTAAGTAGCGGCCATAAATTACACCTCAGAAAACGTGTTAAACAGCAAGCGCTTAAGTGTCAAAGCACATGACAATCACTCTCTATTTCAATAGCAGCCGACTGTGATCAGTCAGTTGACGCTGTTGTATGGCATCTAGCTATTGCTGATCTCTATTCCTGCTGCGCTTTTTAATTGTCAACGCTAAACTAAATCACCAGTTATCATTGTGTATGTGCGATTGAAAAATATATGCGCATAAATAAATGACTTTTTTAAAAGCGTCATTAACTAAGTAAGTAAATGAACAAATATTATACACATGCATCTCTCTAATAGGATGATAAAGCTTGGTTTTCTTTTTTTTCTTTTTCTTTTTTCTTCACGTCTCCATTAATGAAAGATGGAAGTGTGTTAACTTTATCGTTGCGTTTGCAGTTCATAGATCTTTGTATTGCGTTCTCAACCGCAAACGCGTTCATATAAGTTTTAGGCCGGTTTCAGTCTACGTGAGGGCGAAGTTAGATCTCAATATAATTTTATTCGCTTGTAGACATGATACCGTGACAAAGGAGGAAATATTAGAGGGACTTTGAATAAGGTCTCGCTACAATGAATACTAAAAGGCGCTAAATAAAGCGACGGGGAGTACATCACCTGAAAAGTGAGTGAAGTGGATACAACACGCGGGCGCTGTTTCACGTAAAAAATGAAAGAAGAAGTAGCGGCCAGTGAGGTTAACATACACATGGCGGACGTTAAAAATTTCAGTCACATGGCAGTAAATTTGTTTCAAAATTAGTTGTTAAATCCGGACTCTGATTAGAAAAGCAGCCCTAACAGAATTGTATGCATGCAATAAGCACCACAACAACCATTACGACACACATCTAATTTTTCAACTAACTGTAATTAATAAATTAAAGCCGCAATGAAGCCGAAAATGAATGAAAAATAGTTGGCTTCAAAATTGAAATACTACAGCATTCGTGTCATTTTGCATCAGACTGAAAACGAAAGCTATCACATTTATGTCCATCAATATCTCAAATAGAATATTTCGCAACTAAATCGCCTGTAACATGTGAAGGTAAAAAGTTTCGAAAACTTACTTGAGTTCGTCAAAAATTGTTCATGTCGCCCTATAATCTTATTGAGTGATGTGTTAGTAATACGGGAAATGTCTTTTGTATATTAAAAAATTTTGAAGCGTATTCATTAGTCGGATGATGATGATGATTGAAATAACTGAGTGTCTTTTAAATTTTTCAAATGTCAATGATTGCTTAGATTGGTTTTCCACTTTTCCTATTTAAAAAAAAAAAGAAGAAAATTAAAATTTTTAACACGCGCGTCTTAATTTGAGCATAAAACTTTACTTAAGCCGAAATCACTTATGGTTTGAAAATCAACTTGAAATCGTTGCCATAAATCTCTTTCCGCGCAATCATAGTATACAGTGTTGTGATGTCTGGTAATAACTTATCTAAAAGCTCGTTATTATCATAAATCTACTTTACTTTACATTATAATTATCAAGAATTGAACAATCACTTGTTTGTGAAACAAACACAAAAAAAAAAACAAAAAAAAGGCAAAATCGAACTGTCTCTGATGAAGTTTTTTAATTGTCAACTGCGATTACAGCTCTTTGTTTTCCTTCTTATATATTTTCATTGAAAAAAATTTTGTATCTATTATATATAATTTACGTGACTGCACGTAAATATTAATCATAACGCTTTCAACCAATTTCTGAGAATCAATTAGCATTAGCTTTGCATTTCTGTATGAATGTATGAATGTATGAATGAGCGATGATTGAATCACTGTCTGAACTGATTGGCTGAGTAGCTGGCTAACCTAACTGAATAAACTGAGTAAACTAGGTAACGACACCAATGGCAAGCAGACAAGCAAGCAAGCGAAGCAAGCGTGCTTCTGATCTCAAAGGCAATGATAATGCTTTCATATAACTACATATATGCACGAATACACACTTACATAAGAATATATGCAGGCAGACATTAACTTACCCGTCAGACAATCAATGCGCAGTATGTGCCCCTGAATTATAAAATCATATAAATTCATAAATACATTGCAAAAATTCCCTATCAAAGTAATATACGGCTCCCCAATGTAGGCAATAAATATTTTTAGTCAGTTAGCAAAACTTAATTCATTCTTCGATTTTCAAATAGCTTCAAACACCAACATCGTCAAACACACACACACACACACACACACACACACACAATAATATGCAGAATAAGAAAAATGAAAGAAAAATAAAAACATTTTTCTTGCAGTGTCTTTAATCAGCATGTCTGGCTTGTCTATCCATTTATTTGCTTGCTTGTTTGTCTGTTTGCCTTTCTTTCTTTCCTTTATTTATGAATTACACTGTTTGGCGTTGAATTCTTAAATAAACTCATAAACATTTCATTTATGAGATTTTTATGATTTACTTGCCACTACTGAATTCAGATGAGGGCAATCAAACAACAGCAGTAACAGCAGCAACACCAATACAGTGGACATATGTGCGCATATAATTTGAGTCACTTGCTCGTTAGCGCAGTGCGTATGGATAGACATTTGAATACAAGTTGAAAAATGCATATAAAATTTTACTTTAACGATTTCAAACTTTATTCAATCTATTTAAGTTTAACTATAATATAAAAGAAATTTATTGTTAAAATAAATCGGTCCAGAAAGAAAAAGAGAAAAACGAATTTTTTTTTATTTTAGTTTTTTATTTATTTAAGATCATAATAGTACAACAGACCGTTTTAATTGTAAAGCGCGAGCGGTTTATTCAAAGAGGAACCGTTAGCCGTTGCCTTTGTGCAGGTTAATGAATTTTTTACATTTATTTACATTCGGGAAATATATCTCTCTGTCTATCTGCTTCGCGCTGTCATATTGATGGAAAGCCGTTCCATTTATTTCTTTCGCTTTATTTTCTTGCTTCATTCACTTGTATACAATCTTTGCTTGATGTCATTTCTTGTTATTTATTTTTTCATTTTTTTTTTTTTTTTTTTTTTTTTTTCATTGAAGCTGCATAATGGAAATGGTAAATGGCACCCCTGAACCTGAACCAAATATATCGGTAACAAAGCCCACGCATGAACACTATACAAAAGTTAAACACACAACTCAAAAAAAAAAAAACAAATCAATGCCTGCATGTTTTGCATGCACACATAAATAAGAAAACAAGAAAATTATATTTTGAAAAGTAGAAAGAAAAGCAAGAAATAGTTTTAAAAAAAGCAGGAAAAACGAATGGTAGTGAATGGAATGCACTGTGCTATGAATTATTATTATTATGATAATTACTTTTTATCAACCTTTTAAGAAGCTCTAATGAATACACACGAGAAGTAATGAACGTTTTCATCCCAAAGTTGAACGTATTTTATAGTATACGGGAACTTAAATGATTTCATTCTGAGGACACTTGTCGTTGTAGTTGTAACTAATCTGCAACTTTTTCTCCCTTCAAAAATGCATACGATTGCATATAATAATGTGTTATGAGTTTCAACGAAGGTTAGCTCAGCCATATTGCACGATATCACTACTTGGGAAGCAAACTTTACACAATATCAACTTTAAGCACGTATATCGTGGATTTTATGATTTGAATGATTCATTCATTCAATGACCTTAATCAATCATTTATTGATAAGGGAGAGCTGTGGCTAACAGATGCCATTCAAAAATTTCAAAATATTGTATTTAAATCAGAAACGACGTTTCTGCATCATTCGACATAAGGTCGCCTAACACGCTGAAAAAGGGCCAGGCAAATGAAGCTTGATGACTTAATACTCAAACTTGCTTAGAGATCCTCTTACAAGGCAAACATGAAGAATCGCGCGACTTTGAAGCGATGAAATCAAAATGTAAACACCATCGACCGATGAGGGTTTGCTTGGATCATAGCGACTGGCAATGTCAGATGTAAAGCTAAAGCCTCGGCCAAGCAGAAAACTAAAGAAGCTGCGGTTCTTCATAAGAGAGATTTTGCGAGTAGGTTTGACTGCTGCCGCATCTATTTACAATAGTTTATTGAATCGAAAATTTAGTGCATAAACATATCTTGGAACTAATTGCTTGAAGGACTCAACTACTTTGCTTTATTTACTGAAAAATGCAGTCATCTAATTAAAGCATCATGGAATAGTTAACATTCAAACTTGTTTGGAGATCTTTGTAAGCATCAAACATGAAGAATTGCGCAAACTTTCAGTGAACTCTAAGCGACGAAATCGAAATGGACCATCTTTGAATCTCTGGAGAGGTGGCCTTAAATCCCGTCTATAGCACATCCAGAATTTATACTTTTGAGACCGAATACCAATAGCGGGCGCTTCTTCCACAAGTTAAACTCATGTAGCAGTCGCTTATCTACACCTAGCATACATTAAGCCCTATTCAATCACCCCTTTCAAGCAGAAGAAAAGCTTAATGCAATGGGTTACGAAAATATGTAGTATATAAATTTTCAGAGAGAGTATGTGAGAGGCAATGCTTCAGCATTGTACATCGAGTTCGTATTTTTATACAAAGCAACTTAAGAATAAACATACCGACCTTAGTGAGCGAGCAGACTAAGTATCTCGACTAACCACGTGGACGTGAGTTAAAATCGCAAATTTTGCTAGATCTCTCACCAAAGCCGGCTGCCTCAGATGCTGCTAATGCTTCAAGTCTTTCAATTCATTTCTCTGAATAAATTAATTATATTTACAATAATAATAATAATAATAAGAATAAACATAAACGTAAATTATTTTAGATTTTTCAATAAATTGAATCGAAAAAATCATCTTTAGTTCACCATTAAAATCAAACTCTGCTTACCATGCCGGGCCGCTGCTACCACATAAACTTGGTTAAAAGATATCAAAATATTTATATCTCTACAGTTTTTATGGCTTAACTAACCAGGTATACCTACCGTTTGCAAGAGAGAAATGTTGGAAAAAGCATTTGAAATCATAACAGCTCTCAACCCACGTGCATTTAACAAAAAAAAAAATAAAAAATAAAAAAAAACCATAGCTAGTAAAGCAAAGCAACATAACCTCAAACGCAACACCAAATATACGGAACCTAGACTTAGACCGCGTCTATGACTGCAAGCTGTTTTTATATTGTTTTTTTTTTTCTTAGTTTTACTTATTTATTTATTTATTTTTTTTTTTTTGGTTATCATTGTTTTTGCTGTTGTTTGTGCCGCTGATTGCATGTGGCAAATCTGTTGTTCAAACATCAGTCACGCTAGATTTAACAATGGGCAACATTGCAAAAACTAACTGAACGTGACCGATTGCCAATCGTCACAAAGCCAGACTGAATAATGCCTGCATTTAGACCGCTATGTGCGTGTAGACGAGCCGGGATATGATGCATTGAATGACAATAATATTTCGTAATAAAGTTTAACAATAACCAATATCGCTCTTTAATGTGTAACTTTTCGTTTCGATTTCGTAATTAAAGCAGGAATATGCATAATAAATATTTCTCTTCTTCCATATTCCCAGACGATTCTGTAATGCCCACATGCACGTTGCCGGCTATTATTGTAACGAGCAGAGTGCATGATTTTTTTTTTCCATATCGGGCATCTGCACACAGCCAAGAGTTGAAGACGTGCGTCACGTGCATCGCGCTAACAGCAGACAGTAGACATCAGTCATATATAACTACATTCGTTGATGAATAGGCAGACAATCATTTTTATTTGTAGTCATTGAGCATTCATTGTTGCTCGTTACTATCAAAATGTGTTGTTATTGCTTCTACATATGCAAACCTATTGCGGAGGCGTTATTTATCTTATTGTTGTTCCTTTTTGTTGTACCGATTTCATGTTTACAAGGATTTGCATTGATCTCGAGAATTATTGTAATTTTCCCACTGACCGGATGGATGCCTCATGAAAGTGCAAATGCATTATTATAATTAACTGCTTTTTTTTTTCTCCTTATGTTATTTATTTTAATAAAAAACTGGCCGGTAGAGGTGCCGAAACTTATCGTTGCGAAGATATTTGTTTAAGAGGACCTGCATTGAAGATGGAATGTATTTAGGGTGGAAAAGGGGAAGTGAAGCTTGTCTGGCTCTCAATAATGCTTCTTTTGTTTTTGTTGATGACAAGTGTCCAAAATTTCAATTACTGGTGAAACCTTTTTTGTTATGAGTAATCACTTCATAAGTGTCTGCAATCAAAGCTAATCGCTAACTTTACTAAGGTTCAGGCAAAGTACTTCGTCTTCGCGTTGTATCCTTGCTACTCAAAACAGTGCATCATCTGTTATTGATATGCTCGATTTTTGGACGGGAAGAAGAAGAGGAGGAGGAAGAAGAAGAAGAAAGCCCGAAATTTTTGCATATATTCTAAGGAACGTTATTATCTGTTCCGGTGAGAATGTCGGAACAACCACGCAATCGTTAGAGCGAAATTAGTACATTTCCCCCTTCTACAGACGGAAAGACAAAAAACAACTCGTGATGCTTAGTCGATTTTAGACAAGCAAAGTACATGGAACGATTTATTGAGCAATTTGCCTAAAATGCCCTTTAGTTTTTGGCCTATTGCACACAAATGCGAAGCTGGGGCGTCCTAGTTAACTACCATCTGAAATCGAGTCTACTAAAATAAAATTTAAAAAAAGTCATGTTCACCAAGCTACTATTTTTTGTATCAAAAATATTCTTGAGAACGAAACTGTTTGATCGCCGCACACTCGCTTGCCATTGAACCTGTAGTTGTTATCTTTGTTGTTGTTTTGGTGAAATACATATATATATACACAATACTGCGTCACGCAGAAAATTCGTTGTATTTTTCCAATCAATGATTTTAAAATCTCGTGAATATGACAACACTGTTCCTATCAAGCTGTATCACAGTTACTGCTGCTACTACATGCTGCCACTGCATAGTGTGGTAAGCATTCGCAGTAAGTAGACAATGAGCAAAAAACCTTAGGACGTTTTTTATGTGAACGAAGTCGAAGCCAAAGTCGTTTTGAAAATGAGCCAAAATTTTCAAAATATATCTTATTTTACTGTATCACCTCTACAATTATTTCTGCAGTAACGATTCGCAAGCTTGCGACACAATTTGTGATTATATATAGTGAAAATATTTTATCCAAGTAACTACAACAAAACTGATTCGTTCGCTTTCGCTCTACAAAATTTCAACGTGAAAAAATGCTCACTTATGATCGATTGAATTCATCAAAAATTGGGAAAGCAGAATTGGGTTCAATCGTTTCTTGGTATTCCCATAGGACATTGACCAAAAACATTTGGGAAAAAGACCCTTTTGACTATTGAAACATTTGTGTAAAGCCGTTCGAATGTCATGTTCGACTACCCTGCTCGTCCTCCTCGACAATTTTCTGCAGAACTGTCTTAACGGTTATAAAGCTGATCAACGAGAAGGGATACGAGAACATTGAGTACAGGAAAACTGATACAACAAAGAAAACATAACTTGCAAGTTCGGATATGTAGCATTAAGCCAAGCTGAAGTGAATCAAAAATAAAAAAGTGGCCATCTTAGTTTAGTTACACATTGTTTCCATGTCAATATAAGCGAGCAGGAGAAGCTTCGGTGCAGCCCACGCATAACTTATCTGGGCACTCATGCGCTGGAAGAGTGTAGAGTAAAGACATGCTGCATTCCAGTGCTGCTTGCCTGCAAGTAACATTTGGGTTTCTCTGGCTCTGGTTTACCGGTATAGTCAAAGCTAGGGTTATCTCAAGTCCTTTTGGGTGCTGCATACATACGCACAAGTTTAATCTGCCCTTGTATCACCCTTGTCCCAAGTATTCCACCATGACTTGGAAAGGATTCCGATTTGTCAACACTTTCGACGCAGTGGAGTAGATTGGCTGAAGAAATCAGTAGATTAGTAGCGGCACCCTGCCATCAGCCAATGGTTCTGGTTGTCCTTCCTGAGTTCTCAAGCTCGAGGGACTCCTTTCACAAAAAAAAAAGAAGAAAAACAAACCCTACGAAAGGAACTGCATATTGTGTATTGAAGAATCCAAACAAGTTAGCGATGGAATAATTATGTGAGGAACCTTTCGAAGGTTCAATAGTCTGGAATGCATTGGCATGAAAAAAGTGAACATCTCTCTCGGTGGGCGCCACTGTTTAACCTAATCTATTGTTATATCACAACTGATGTAGGGTGTAATAATGAGCCGAACTTATATAAATTTCGTTGTTTCTCTTTTTAGTTCAAGGTATCAGTTTAAGTTGAATCATGCCTCCGCAATTCCGCAATGGAAGGTCTTTTAATATTTCGCTTTTGTAATAGGACACATCGCCTGCATTGGTGCATTTTGTTGTTGTTTCATTCATCTTAATTCACAAAAGACATGAAAATTTTCTTTTTTACTTTTACTTCTGGAATAGCTGAACAATTGGCAAAACTTCCTTATAAGCTAATGACACAAATATTTACCTGAAGTGGAAAAATTAAAACTCCACTGGCAACACAAATCAATGAAAATAATTCATGAATATTGTTATGGTATTATTTGAAAGTAACTTTAATATGTAAGTAAACAGTCAACAGAACAACAAAAACGCTTATATCTGTAGCAGCATGTAAACCAGATTTATGGTCAAACAAGAAATGTCGAAACCTTTAAGCACTAGCCTTAGCGTTAGATAAGGCTTAACTTCCACAATCGAGTTGAGAGGAAGGAAAAATCGAAACCTAAGCAAATCAGTAACGATTTAATTACATAAAAAAGGACAATTTTGGATCTGTGAAATCTGTGAATTTCTTTTAAAGAAAACGAAGAATGAAAAAAAAACGAAAAAGATTTATTTGCATATGCACGCGCGTTTTAATCTGCAGAAATATTTTCTAACAATTTTTGCACATTTTTAACCCAATGACTTGAAACAACGTATAGTCAATGTTTGCTTTGCAACTAACTTTGGCATATTTCAGCTGAATGTTAATAAGAAGCAGAAACACATGAGTAAAAGATAATTTTGAATGCAAACGTCATACTAAGGCCTTAGCTCTTTGCATACCTTCGCTTACACATACCGTATGGCAGGCATACTTTATTACTGCCAAATGGTCACGAAAAGCAAAGAACGAGTTACAAAATCCATCTACATCTTAACCAGTTACTGGCGACAAACATATTTCGAAACTTTAACTCTTCCCGAATTGTTTAGGGTTTAGACTTTCTTACGCCCATCTTTTTTTTTTTTTTTTTTTTTTTGTTTTCTCATGGGCAATAAGATACGGAATAGAATGTGCCATGATTTCATCTTATTTTATTTCATTTTTGAACCAACAAGAAGGGAACAAATGATAACTAAATCGATCACGCACTGTCAACCTTTTACTCATTAATGTAAAAAGTTGCAAACAGAAGGAAAAGATTAATATAAGCTCATCTTATGTTGGCGGGTAAAAAATCTTATGCAACCTCAAGTGGCCTTCGGCTACAAAAATAAAAAAATAAAAAAAAAAGAATAAAACAAATACAGAAAAAAAAAGTTTTAGTTAAAAAAATCTCTGTGATGGCAATAAACTTTTTGTGACATTGTAACAACAATAACAACAAAAACGATAAAAGCAACAACAATACTAATAGCAGCAGTAGCAGCAGCACTACTAACACAAATGACAACAAAAGTAACATAAGTTACCGAAAAACACACATCTATGCTCACGTTTAGCAAACACATTTAGCGAATGAAGTAACTGTCGACGTTGGGGACTTTTTTGCGTTTGTGTAAAACAGCACATATCTACCTATAAGTGATGTATGTGTTTGCATATGTTTTTGCATATGTACAAATTTGCTGTCAGCATAACTAATGGCTATTAGCATCAACGACAATGCAACAACAACAAAACATCAAAAACTTCTCTCTATCTCTATCTCTATATCTATCTCTATCTCTCTCTTTCTTTCTCTGTCGATCTCTTTCTATGCCTGTCTGTCTATCAATCTATCCATGTGTCTGTGCAGACTTTATGGCTATGATTGTAAATGTTATACATTTTTTGCTTTTTCCGCTTATTTTAATAAGAGATTTAATTTTCATTATGACCAGATTGAGAATAGATAGAATGGTTTTTCAATTTCATTTGTAAATCACTCGTGCAATTAAATTAAAGATGTGAATAAAATAAATAAAAATGAATACTTGAATATTTGACGATTAAAAATTCACACTCGTTGCATTCATTCTCTTTAAGAATAATTGAATATTGCTTTAGCTAGCACTGAACAATTTTCAAAACTAATATCACTGATTGATTGAATTAAAAACCTATTAAGTTTCAATTAATTTCCTTCGGTTTTTTGGGCGTATCCGAAAATTATACATATACAATGAATAAAAATTCGATTAACGAACTTGGAATGGTAAAAGCCGACTGCTTTAAGATGAACAATCGCGTCTTATTATTTCAAAGTTCAATGCTAATGACTTTTGCAAATTCGAAACACACTTTCGCCCCAAATGTGTAACAAGCTTTTGCTTACATAGATCTAATCGGCATGATTAATCTTTGCCTTCGGTAACGTAACATACTGAGCAGTTTAATCACTTAAGACCATTGGACGTTCACAAAGCTTTACACATAAAATATTATGTCATGTTGTATATGTTGAAATTTCTCCGACACACTATGCTACACATTACGATTTGATTTTGAAAAGCATCGTGCACGCAAGCAATGCTCAAAAAACTTTCCCAGTAGAGACTTCTCCTTCTTCTATAGATTGACTACTCATACGAGAAGTGCTTGACATGCAAAGCATAATGGGCAAGGCAGGGGTTTCCTTATCCCATCAAACATATGAATCAAAGGACAATTACAAAACTTAATTGACAAGAATAGTAATCGTGACTGGCCGAATAGGTAACAGGCAAGTCAGTGTTGGCGGGTACGAATGTCAAATTCGGTGTAGATTACTTGTTCGTAGCTAGAATGAGCACTCATTTGGTGAAGGCATAACAGTTACGGATTGGGCACACATCTTTTAAGTTGCGGCCATGACTTCCTTATGGCTTTTCCCTTTCCCCACTTCCTTCTGACCATCACCTTGTGACAAGAATAGACGATATCTTCTGTAAAGGACAAGTCATTCAGGTGATGTGTTCTATAGATCTATAAGCCGAAAGGGTGACGGGAAGAAAAAAATAAACGAAAGGGGAATAGGGTGCCCGATTGGCAGGCGCTCTAATTACGACGTACATCCTAATCGTAATAAAAGTATATTCGATCCCGTTCACTTTTAATAGTTTGGCTTTTTACGTATTGTACGGCAGCCAAAAACTAAAGCTTCAGACCGGTGATGGACAGTTTGAACAAATCCACACATCGATTGCAAAACAAAAGCCACAAATTGGCAGCGGGAAGAGCTTTGTATGCCAGGCCGTACCGGAAAGGTAGGAGAGGTCACGAAGCCAACCATCCCCTTACATTATTTTCTTGTAATTTTAAATAATCAAAAAAACTTAATATTATTACAGTAATTCAACAAAGAGGAAGACTAAACACGTGTCAAAGGTATTTAGGGAAATTCATGTTATATATATGTATAACATATATAGGCTGAATGACAACTCAATGAGCAGCGCTTTAAGCTAAATAACGGTTTTCTGGAACAGCTGTGTTTGATAACAAAAAAAAAAAAAAAAAAAAATTTCACAACCAGGAACACTACGCTTAAAAGAAACACAGGTATTCTTATGTTGTGCCCCGACCAAGGCTTTCTAACATATATCACTTATAACGTGCTTGGTTTCTCTATCAAAAACTTTGTTGCATTTTCGTGACACTTCCAACCGATTCGCTGGCGAATAATAAAAAATTCCTCGATCGGTTGACGGTTGCTTTTGAATAATCACATGAAGGGCCAGGGAATTAAAAACCAAGCGAGCACCTCGCATAACCTTTTGTCCCCGACGATTGTTACAATTTTTTACAATTTTTGGCTTGTCTTTTACTTAGCTTCCTTTGAGATTGCTTCCAAACAAACCTCCCCAAAGAAGTGAAAATTCTTACGGTTATTCGGTTGCACTTGATTCACGCTCGTGAGTTATAAGTAGATTTTGGATTAGATTTAGAGAAAAGGGACATAGTTGATCTCTTTCCCTTCCATTTAGCTTGATCTGCATCCCTTCCACGTAACTTTACGAAGGAGATGGAGCATTGAAATCTTTCGAAATGTCATACGTGCTAATGTATAAGTTGTTGACGGTGACAGGCTTCATGTCAAACATATTATATGACGATAAACATACGGGCAACAACAACAACTTTATCTCTTAATTAAAATGATATGCATAAGGCAACGAAGACGGCGTGAGTTTTCAAATTTAACGTTGTCGAGATGATTATTGTGGGTTGCGTCGTCATTATTAAGCATCGTATAGACAGAGAATTAAATCTCATAGATGTTGATTTTAGAATAATGGCTGAAACTCAACTGCAAGTCGCCAATTTTTGCTATTGAGAATAAATTAACAACAAATTTAGCAAATACACGTATCGTTAATACTATCCGATATAATATCCGGCAAAGTGGATAATTTCATTGTTTTGAGCGCGGCACACATAACTAAAATAAACGACCGCCTCAATTGTGTGTTGAAATATTAATAGAGTTGCTAGCGAGTACTTCGTTTCGGCCGTCTACCGCGTCTACCTCTCTTTGCCATGACTTATCAAAAATAAGTTTGATGATATCATCTGTTGGTTTTGTGGGAGTTGGTTAAATTTATTGTTTTTTTATTTTTCTTAGTTTTTTTTTTTTTTTTTTTTTTTAATCAAATTAATGAAAAACCTTTAAATTCTTGAACATATGAGTTTCATTTCATGCTGGTTGAGCATAACGAACAAATTCTTTCATTTCAATTACTACTAATCTGAAATTAATTAACAATAAAATGTTTGGAATGCAATCAAATAGTTTTTATTCTTTAATCAGATATGAACAAGTTATGTATGCGCATATGATGCGATTCAAATAGCGAATGTATCGTTGCTGTCGTTCATGCGGTTTGGTATATTTTTTCCTTTTCTTTTATATAACTTTTAAACAAATGCCACAATCGATTATATCAATTCGGGGTATAAAACGTGGTATTTGAAAAATCATTATTGCTGCAAAGAATACATAAATATAGGCAGGAACATAAGATTTCATGAGTTGCTCTTAAATAAAATGAGAAAGAGAAACGAGGAAAAAGCCATTTGAGAATCGTAAAAATAAAGAAAAAAATTTATTTAAATATTCAACATTTGTCCATTGTAAGCTAAGTTAGTTGACGATTTGTTCAACTTGAAGTTTTTGAAAAATACACAGAGCATTGGGGTAAGATGTAGGATAAAATCTATGACAAACTAACTGTTTTCTTAGTATTTATTTCGGCATTGCGCTCTGTCCAATTACTGAAGGTGTTGATGAGCGCTTACGATAAATGTGTGAACTTATCCAACTATTATATTATGCCGATGAATACATAGACCACACATATGTGCATGCTTATGGATGAAAGAAAATTGTAAATAGACGGCGAAGCCAGATAGAGGTTACTCTTAATAGCTGCTTTATCGTTAATTGGTAAGCAAATGACTTAATTAATACTCACGTAGCATAAATTAACTGAACTTATCTCCAAACACTAACGTATTTATGTTGTCTTTCCTTTTCAGGAACAAAGACAATCGCTAAGAATATCATTTATCACTCTTTGGGAACATTCGCAGTCTTCTAATGATTTTTTCAAATGCTGTTATAGGAGTTATTTTCATATTGCGCCAATATTTTAAATATCAAATTTTAAGATGGATCGATATACGTCACAACATTATAAGAATATCAGTGTCTGAGCACACTTGGCGCTTTTGGTAGATAGTCAATCCGCAATTCATTCACTTATAAATCACTATTGATCGATTTTAACGAATATTCAATGATGACGATGTTGACTTAAACAACATCGCGGTTCAACGGAACTTGCCACACCTCAGGCAATCGCGTCGTTACATGACGAGCTTGTTCGATATCCGACAATTCCCGTAGATAAAACTGTCGCTGTACAGCCAGATATTATCGATGCCAGATAACCAGATTTTATACACGCACCGAATACAAATACACCGCTGGCGGTACTAAAGCAAATTTAATGAACAAAGTGCTCGAAAATTGAGTTCACTGGCTGCGTTTAAATAAGAACAGCCCTGATGTCTATTTAAACGAGGCTGTGATGTTATTCAGAACTTAATTGCATCGAATAAAAAAATAAATAAATAAATAAAAATGATAGAAAAACTAAAATAATAAAAATGTTTACTCTTCATCAAATGCTTTAAAGCTGTTTTCTTTTTCTAAAACAACGTATTTGTTGAAAAACGCTGTGCTTTAATGAGCAAAAAGAGAAAAAGACATAACAAAAAATAAATATATGCTTTCTGACGAATTATTTATATCCATCAGATTAAATCGATACGTGGAAGATGTAAAGTATTTTTGCAAATGCATGCGTTTTACTGAGCGACCCGCTTTTTAAGATTTTCTCCGAAATATTTGTTCAAGATTTCAGATCAATATTTGCTATGGATTGTAAGTTACAGCGATCTGACTAGCGTCAGCTAACATCCGCTTTGTAAACTAGAGAGAATAGAATATTAAGCAGAACTGCAGAAAAAGGCAGACAGAAGGATGGACAAATGAAAAGACATGGCTAAACCGATCACTGATCAACAATAAGTATATATTAAGCGGTCTTTCATAAGTACTTTTATGTGTTCCAAACGGAAGCGCAACTCTACTCTACTTCGGTCCATCGATAAGAGGTGCAAACTTGTGTGCGAATGCCAACCATTTTCGCTTCTCCTGCTAGCCTCGCCCTATTTCTGATAACAGGAAAGGTATAAGTACAATGTATTCGATTAATCAAAGTATCGCCCACTGCTTGTTAGACCTAAATTTCCCATCTTTCTTTACCAATTACGCGTTAATAGAAAGGCTGTTCCTTCGCCGAAATTCAAGAATAGACCCGTATTCTGAATTGGCCGTATGAACGAAAGTTTGCATGGAATGTTCCTGTGTCATCAATCGCAAACAGGTGCAGTGGAAAGACATAATGTGCGGCTTATACAGGTAATGGATTAGAAGTAATGGATTGAGTTCCTTCCAAGTAGCAGTTTGTTATCGACATACCTAGGTATGATCGAGAATCGTCACGCTTCAAAATCACTTTGTCGCATATCTGCTTACATTCTCTGTCTTTCTCAGTCAATGCTTGTCTTAATCGCTATCCCTCTTAACGGCTTTACTCGGTTTCAGCTGCTCATGTCGTCCTACACTAAAGTAATGCCAATAAACACTCAACAAATCGCACGAACATGAAACCGTATATCTCGTCGCTTAAGTGCTTTGGCGTGGGCGTTGCTAACAGCACGAACTTACCTATCCTTTGGATTGTCGTAATCAATCACGCGACTTCTTACTTATGCCTCGGTACAAAATACTTCGTTTGCAGTTGTTCGCTGGTGAACAGTCTCCTTTCCATGACACTTGTATCCTTAATTCGTTCAACACCATATAGGGTGCTATATTTGCTATATCTGTGTGTGTACTTTTATTCATTTATTTGTTTTTTTTTGAATTTTAATGTTTTTATTTTTATGTTGTTCATTTTAGTTTTGCCAAGAATAATTTAAATGTTTTCATTCATTTAAAAATTTCAATTTTAACGAGCAAAAAATATAAATATATTCAATTTAATATATATATGAAAATTTAATTATTTTATTCTTAAATAATTGACAATTCACTTATAACTTTCCGTGAGCCACCTGTGTACGCAACAACTTGCTTTTAAATTATTACGAACGAATTTATTTATTATGTCGCTTGCTATGGCTCTGCACGTTCTTCTTACGTATCACATAAGATTTTCTTCAGTAATTCCTCCAAATGCTACTTCGAAACCCTTCTGGCTTTTGTGTGTGTTGACCGCTTTGGCTCGCAAACTTGAGGCTGAGACTATCTTTTCTTGCCAGCAGGAGATTGTTTACAATGGACAGTGCAGTTCTGCATAAACTTTGATTAAATCCATGACCTGTAAAGAAGTTATGAATTAAGACACTGCAGTTATGGTTCTCAAATGCTATGCCTAGACGCTCTACGCATCTCCATTTCAAACTGTTTGCCGATTAGGTACTTCCTGTCCAAGAAATGCGATGCATTTTTGCGTCGGTGGGGCTCATCCTCGAAAAATCCGTTAGCAAAACGAGGCGGGTTAACTTCCCATCTCCGCAGGATGACGAGTATATTCATTTTGTCAAAATGCCTGCAACGCTCAGAAGAAACTTTCAGCGACGCCACAACGTATTTATACTGTCGATAAGCATCAAATTTTGAATCGATTTAAATACGTCCGTCTATCCGTCCATCTGTTTGTCTCTCTGTGTAATGTTTATTGTAAACATGCTCCTGAGGAAGCTATTGATTTCAAATTTGACGTAAACTTTGGAAGAAATCGAAAGACATGCCTGCAGCACTACGTAAAGTGGGGGCAATTCTGTTTTTCTATTGGTCTATTGCTTGTAAACTATGGTAGAAAAATCTACAAACATTTGAGAGTAGATTCTATGGACTACACTGTACTTGTACAAAACGGGGAGAAATTAAGCACGCCCACATAATGCTCTAGTGTATCGAGAATTTAATATTTTTTAAATACCGTTAGAACGTTGAAAAGCAAGCTTCAAAAAACCCATAAAGTATACAAATTCTTGGCCAGTTACAAATCCACAAGCCATGTGTCTATCTACCCGCATGTTCATCCATCCACCTGTCCGTGTGGCCAACTGTGTAGTATTTTTAGTGCACGCAATATCGTCTACAAATTTGCAGAAAAGTTCAAAAAGACCCGAACAGATACAAAGGACCCGCTGTGCAGAATAGAGTTTGAAAATTGAATTCTTTTTCTTTCTTTTTGAAGATCACTACGATAGGCATAAAAGTTTCGTCTACTGCCACGGCCGAATATAATTTTTTACTTGTTTTTTTTTTTTTGTAATTTCTTAATTAAAAAAAAACGTTTTAGAAATTTATTGCGAAAGATTCAAAGCATTTGAGTTCAAATGAGTTTTAAAGGTCCGGTTAATACTGATAACACTTTCCTCTGTAAATCTTTCAAAACTTGAGTGTAGCTCAAGTAAGGGAATACGGGCGTTGCACTCAGAAAAGAATTCGGTTGAAGAGAATTAGGTCGTTCAGTTGAAATCCAAGTCGTCCCATCCGTTATTGGCTATTGAATACCTAGACTTTAAATTTTATCTTGGTTTTAAACTTGCTGCATACATTCACTTTTGTCTACCCTATAGAAGGGTCGTCTTCATTCTAAAATGTATTCGAAAGAATTCAACCTTAACTCTAGAAATTAGTTGAACAGCTTCATTCTCTTATCCGATATAACCAAAGAAATCATTGTCGATCCCAACACTAGTACATAAAAACAAATCATTAGTCATAGCTGTACTAGAAAAAAGTTTTTCCTTTAAGGAAATTTTATTACGGTTCATTTAATTCGTACGAGTAGTTATTATGTCTTCATTTATAATCTTCCGGCTTGAGTGCTTATGAATATGAAAGGCGTGAGAATGAAAAACAACTTTCTTTTCATTTTTACCATTTATGCGCCACTCATTCGTTATTCAGTTACATTTCAATTTCACCAAACATATCAAAAAACATAACGAAAACATAAGTAAAAAGAATTAAATAAATACTCCGATTAAATATTAATCAAAAAATTCCATAAATCGATGTAACAAGAAACTAACCATCTATGGTAAGGTCCAAACGTAACCAGACAAACAAACATAACATAGCAAGCAAATCGTTGTCATAAGTAATATGTCGAATTTTTCTTAAGTATTTATAAAAGTTTTTCTTTCGCACGTTAATAGGATTAAATCAATATGAAACAATTAAAAGTACAGTAAACTGCAATGCCTTGGAGAAGAAAAAGGAAAGCAGATCGTAAGTGTACGTGTGCACGCGAATCCTACTGTGTGTGTGTGTGTGTGTTAACTAAAAGCATCAATAACCGTCTTAATTAGCCGTATTACTCAAGCCGAAAAGTAATATGTGAATGTTTGTAAATCCATGCACACACACACGCACGCACACATTGTGTAGTAACAAACGTTCGTTTTCTTTACAAGCGAACGTGTAATGTTTATCTGTATGAGAATCAATGTTCAACATAAGGTAAGGTTAAAGGATTGAAGTGTTTAAGATGCTTGAGTAGTATATATATATATATACACATATACAGATGTACATGTAAGAGAAAGAAAATTTTACAGAGAAAAAGTTGGTCGAACAAAACTCTAAATGGATCTGTTACCGCATACCTGGTGTTATATTACAGTATACATGTTGGTATTTGCGGTTAGAGTGGTTAGATAAATCCGTACTAGTGTGCACACGGGTGTGCACTGTCATTGTCAAGCATTAATAATTCATTTTTTTTTTTCAATTTTTTTTATTTTTTTACTTTTAAATGGTTGTGCCATCAAAAAAATATGCCAAATATCCACAAATGCACGAATATGTACGAAAATCTTCTCCTCTGTCCCGAAAGTCTGGTGAAACAACTGTTTGTTAAACTTTTTAAATTTTTTACTGCTGACAATTTGATGATAAATAGGAACTCAAGGCAGCTTTATATCCTACCGTTTGGTAAATGGCTTTGATGCGAATGTTATATTTTTTTGTATATAATTTTATCGACTTATGTGTATTACTTAATAAATCCCCTCCGTTTATCTGGTCGATTGAATTCAGTTTTCATCTGATGGAAAATGCCAAAGTGACACACCTTAATAAAATTGTTTATAAAAAGGCTTAACAATTAGTTAAAAAAAAAAAAGAAAAAAGAAAAAAAAACTGCAATCATTCGCAATCCAATCTTGTGAAATTGAATGCCACCATCGACAACATTTTTCAATTTCAACTAGTTGTTTAACATGTTGCTTGAACGCTTACAATGCTACGCTGAAATATTAAATATGTAAATAAAAAGGAGTGAAAAATTTAAATTTGCTTTTGCAAAGAATTTTGGGTCGAGACGTGTAATTGCTTGTATCGCAAAAAAAAAAGAAAAGAAAGAAATTTATAATCGCTTCGTGGGTTCGACAACAATTGCAAAGCTTTCTCATCCATTTTTACACTGAACGTTTCATATACGTTACGTACACATATATAATATATGTACTAGATATATGTAGACGTTACGACACGTCCGCATTTACGAGAATATTTTTAAGTTTTCACACACTAAAGTGAGGTAGTAAGCACTAAAGATTCCTTCCAAAGCGAACTATGACTTTCCTAAGGAGTCAGATCAGTTCGTATTTTTCCCAAAATCAATTTCTATACCCATCACCGCAAGTACAGGGGTATATTCATTCACCCGGAAGGAAGTTTCAGAGACCTCACAAAGTATATATATTCTTGATCAGCATCAGATTCTAAATCTATTTAAGCATTTCTATCTGTCTGTCTGCCCGTGTTTGTAATGTCTGTTGCAAAAATTCCTCTGGACGCAAAACTGAAGCGATCGACTTTAAATTTGGCAGAAACATTGGATTCTGAAAATGGGCCAAATCGGTCGAAGGACACGCCCACAGTACGACACGGAGAGCAGCTCTGTTTTTCAAAAAGAACAGAAAATTGGCTTTTTGTTCATTCGTCATAAACTATGGCAGATGAACGTAGAAAAATTTGGGTCGAAAATTAAAGTGTTGCGTTCAAATATTTCCCGATTATACAAATAACAATATTTCTAACATATTCTGTGTTTCCCTTCAAATGAAAAAATATAGATTAAATGATTGTTGTTTCTTTTAATTTAAATTTAGACCATAGAACCCCTCGAGCTCTGAAGATGTCTGCAGCCTTTCGTAATCAAATGGTTTTCCAAATTGATTTTTTCCGGATATTTAAAAATAGTAATAATAATAGCCTCCACATATACTGTTATTCTGTTACCTATCCTTCTAGTTAAAGAAAAAAAGAAGCAAAATATTTGTGAACTGGCTTCCTTTCTTTAGACTAGTACAGTGGTGTTACTCTTTTTGAGATTTTTTTTTATTATTTTCTGGTTTTCTCTGTTTTTATAGAGGGATCGCATGTCTTTTCGCATGCGGTATATAGTTGAACATGACGGAGAAAAACATTTCACTGACAAATAAGCTCTTTAGTATACGGGGTTTCTAATGCTTATTTTTGAGCAAGCAAATCCAGTTTAAGTTCTCTAACGGCGACGGAGACAAGGTCTCCTTTAAAGAAGTTAAATAAATTTCAAGTAATACGTTGTGTTCTTCGGAGAATCTCGTTATTTAAGTGAAGGGCTACGTACGTCGATACAGATCAAATTAGTCAACCATTGGTGAAATAGCGTAATCCTTACGATCATGGTTATCTATCGGTCGATTAATTATAGGCTCAAGTTCATTGCTAACAACGTTTTTCTCCATTTCTTCTATAAATGCGGCCGTACAATTAATTGTTTTTATTGCTTATTTATTAGGGAGACTGAGAAAATATTCAGATAAACGTGGAAAAAACCCAATTAAAAGGGCTCGACAATCATGAGTGCATAGAGTAGTCACCTAACCTAAGTAGTAACCTAATAACGTGGCGTTAATTAACTTTACAATATTACTGCGTTATGTGTCAGCACATGTTAAGCAAGGATATTTTAATGTCTTTCATGTGTTTCTTCCTCACATTATATAATAGTCATAACTTATTCAAAAGCTTTCGTGCACCAACACATCTTAGCCATAATAGTAAATCCGGAAAAGATTTCCTCTTAATTCTCAATACTGAAGGCAGCAATAACAGTTAAATGAATAAAAGCTTCGAAAACTCATACAATAACCAATGTTGGCAATCGCTTGAATGCTTCTTATTATCGAGAACGTATCCAATAATTGTTACGTTTAAAAATATCTCTAATGAAGGTCACTATGAAAACATGTCCGAATATAGGGCGTACGTTATGTTTCGAAGTTTTTTGGCTGCTTTCGTCATTAATCATTAGTATTAAAAGTATATATAATATGTATATATCTATATATATATATATATAAATAGTTCTTCTGAAAATGCATTAATCACGAACATGCACATATGGTGCGGCAGTTTGTTGCTGCTCGCTTTTCCCCCTGTACATGATATGATATAACAGTAAAACCAGCATTTCATTGAAAGTTTTCCATGGAATCACATTTATGACGAACAAAAGTCAGAATCTTTGTTTTGCCGTTTACGATATGAAACCATATGGATAACGATATGATAGTCTTGCAAAGCTATTACATTACACTTGTTTCCCGCAATTTCCGGACACAATTTATTTACCTTATTTATGTAGCCCAGAAAGAAGGCTTAACTTTCGGTTCAATATTTACGTTGTATATAACAAATGAAATTTATTTTGCTTGTTGTTTGAAGACGTATAGATTTTCTTCTCTTTCACAAGAGTATAATTGCATTCATTATTATTTATATTATTATGGTATAAGGTGGTAGGCATCATTCACACCTTATCCTTAATTACTAGGCAGTTAAGCGTTATGTTTATCCACCCAATGAGCGGTTTCTTAACCCGATGTATGAATGAATGTGAATTCAAGCAATAAATAATTTCAGCACAGAGGATATTAGTTTCCATAATCCTGTTCCCGTATGCATGAATACGAGCAGAAGCTATAAATCACAAAATATCATGAATTTAAAGATATTTCTATAGTTATGGTACGGATTTGCAGATGTTGCGAATGAGCAGAATAGAAATATGAAAACAACATTCCGTTCCCATAATAATGAGTCAGTCAAATTAACTGTATGGGAATGGCGACATGAATGAACTTGAGAGACTGTAAGGCTGTGAGTTAAGACACTATATTTCTATTCGCATTACTTTTCCATTGGTGTTTGTATACTTTCTTTTAATACCGGGATATTATCATTTCGCCCGTTCATCCTTGTCGCATTTCCTCATCCAATTTCGCCATCATGAATATGCTGACTTTATCAGTCCATCTATAACAATTACACTACTGAAACAGCATTTTTCAAATGGCCCGGGGCTGAGATAGAATGCTGAAACGCCTTTGTTCTAATCCAGAAAATTAATAAATGTTCCCAGTTATAACTATGCTTATCATTTTGCCATATTTGCCATAACAATGAATTTTAGGAAATAAATTTCTCAGTTCATCTACAATTGACGATTGTATTGCTAACGAGGACGACACAGTTAACTGATTAAGCGAAAGAAAACTTTTCGATTATTTGGAATATTTAATGTAACTGCTGCGTTCGTCAAAAGTTAAAAGCTAAACAATCGTTAAGCAGCAGTGCCACAGTTGATGATGATGATGATGATGATGATTTGACGGCATATAATTAGCTCTTACTTCCTCTCTTAGTCTTTCTCCTTCATTATCTTCTTAAATCTTTCTGATTTATGAGAATTCCGTTTCGGTTGTGAGAGAGAGAGAGAGAGAGAAATATTTTAAAGACGTAGCAGGTTCAACATTTGCTCCCACAATCTTGGTAAATTCCTTTTCGATTTTATCATTTTCTTACTCATCCTAAGGACTTCAAACTAATTAAAATTATTTTTAGCAACCTTGGCCGATCAAACATTTTGTAATAAGAAAGAACAAGAAAATGTAGAAAAAACTGCCTGCAATAATGGCTGCATTGACCAATAATGAAAGCAACAACAGTTGGAGCAATTGTCGGACCGAGAGGAAAACTAAATTTCCATCAACAACATGGGTAGGGAAAGAGGGAAGACGTTGAAGAGCGAGGACAAACACTTTTCATAATAAAGAAATTGAAAACTCCTTTAAACCGTGTAATCAAAATAACTGCGAAAAGTTAAAAGATTGAGAAGAGAAAGTGCTAACGGCCGTTGGTGGAAGCTACAGTGTAGCTGGCAAACATCATAACTTTAAGATATGTTTTTATTATGTTACTTTATGAATTGAGTGAGGAAATTTTCTAAATATAAAATCTGTAGCGTACTCCTTACCAGCACTTAATAGAGAAATTCAAATTTTTCTTTTTAGATAACTAAAGATAATTGTTTTCTACAACGCACTCACTCCACTCGTCATTTATTATCTCTGCTCGCGTATCAATTTAATCAAATTTCACAACTCATAAGTTGCTAAACTAATGAAATCCATTAGTTTGATATTTTTTCTTCTTTTCTGAGGCGCTTTTCTTATTCTCAATTAAACGAATAATTGCAAACTAAATGCGATAGACAAGTCAAAGAAAAACACAAATCCGAATCCAATTGGAGTAATTGAAGTGCAAACACTACTCCACACTACTCTCCGCTAACGCGCACAACACCATGCACAAATATATTAATTCATAACGTATCCGTCTATATAATGGCATCAGAGACTGCAAATCAAACGTAATGGAAGTAAGTGAAACTTTTTCATTTGTATGTACAGGCATAAAATCATTTAGAGAAAAGTGTATATATGTACTACGGAAAGCAGGCCACGCGCTGCCACTGCTATCGATGAAGATGACGATGATGCTGTTGCATTTGAGTGATATGTCTATTAACATTCGATGGGATGTTGTTTGTTTTCTAATGGACGTACGATTAGATGTTAAGCAGCAGATAATGTGATACATTAAGACGGGTCAGCAATTAAAATAAAATGTTAAAGACATAAATGCGAACGCGCGCGCATAAATGCAAACTAGGAAACAGATGGCAAAAAACGAGTGACCGATTGATCGAAACACTTTAAAGTAAACAAACAATATTTCAAAAGAAAAATTTAATAAAATAAACCCAAAAATGGATTTTAAAGATTTTTGCAGAATTTTTCGTTGTTACAAAATTAAAAAAAAAACTAATTGTTTCCTTCATGCTATTAAATGCTTGCCAAAGTGCTTTTTATTTCTCTTTTTTTTTTTTTTCTTTTTTTTATGATTGTGTTTATGCGCGAGTTGAAGAAAAAACATCAAAAGTGAAATGTTATCCTGCTTGCCCTTGTAACAATAACTGCAAATTTCGTTTTTTAGTTTTCTGTTTCTCGTATTTGTAATAAGGTTTGTGACTACACCCATCGCCGCAGAACAGGAGCAGAGTTATTTCATCAAATCGTTTGCGATATCCTGAAAGTAACTCCACGGATCCTATCAAGTAAACATTAGTCCAATAAAGTTTACATAGAGCACCGAAAATTAAGGTTTCTCTTATTTACAACTGCGCTTATAAGCTTAAGGCCGGCAAACACAGTTCTTAAGAAACAGAAAATTATTTTAAGTAACTCATGCAGGCAAAAATTATACTTTAATCTCATAAAAAAGAACAAAAAAGTCTACAACAGCGACAAGATATCAGTGGAAGTTTCGACGAAAAGAAAGGACGTCTTTAGTTAACGGTAGTTAGGTTTTGTAATTTATCAGACAGCGTGCGTTTCTTTACTTTTTTTCCTTAAAATGTCACAAAAAAAAATTCAAGAACACAAAGAAGTTTCTCAAGAGGTTCGTAATGTGATTGATTATAAGTGAAGAAGTGAGAAAGAGTGCAAAAAACAGCCGGAATTAGTTGGGCCCTTGTCCAATCTAGTGCAAAAAATTGCAATAACATGAATACCACAAGAAATAAGTACCAAACAACTCTACCGAGCATGAAAATCAAAATATTGCCAGTACAGTAACAAGTGAACCCAAGACTAGCGCTGTTGATATGGCAAAAAGGCTACAAAAATATAAGCCAGGAAGAAGCTCCAGAGATCCTGTAAAGCAGGTACCAGGTATGCGAATACGAAACAGGAATGTTGGTACTAAAAATTGGCCAAGTCGGTCGAAGGACATGCCCACAGTACCAGATAAACTGAGAACACCGTTTGTTCTTCAAAAGGAATGAAAAATTGGTTTTTTGCTCATTAGTCGTAAACCACAGCAGATAAATCTACAAAGATTTGAACGCATATTCCATGGGCGGTGCTCTAGTATCTCTAGAATTTTGTAGTGTGCCATAATTTCATTTTTTTCCTTTTCATAACCTTTATAACGCACGGAAGCACTCTTCGAAAACATGTCTGTCCCGTCCAATTTCAATAGGAAAATAGAGAAAAAAACCCGCATCCATCCAATGCTATAGAATTTGAAAATTTAATATTTTCCTTTCTTTTGGTAGGTGAAGGGTATAAAGAATTCGGCCATAGACGAATATAATTTTCTTACTTGTGCCATTTGAAAAGCAATAAATGCCGTAATATACTATGAACATAATAATAATGAAAACTCCTTGCGTGCGAGCGAGAGCAATGCCAATCAATTGATATAAAGACCTAACCCCTATATAATTCTATAAGTTAATCAAAGATCACGTAAAGAGACACATTGGAGTTTCTTTTCTTTCGCAATCGACTAATGTAAATGCGCATGTTTGCATCTGAATATGAAACTTAATTATGAACCATCGAAAACTCGCTTTTCGACTGACTGTTCACCATTTGTTGTTTTCACATCGTTTATTTTGCATTGGAAATTACTTTGGAAACTAGTTGTCATTTATCTTAATTTCAGTTCTTTGAGTTGCTTTTTATGTCGTCATTTAATCAATTACTCAGTCACGGTTTGCTTATTAATTGTTAAATGAAATTAAAACCACAACAACAATGGCAATCGATACTTTCAATTAATTAACACAAACCGAAAAATTATCCGAAAATTTTCAAATTCATTTATTTGGAAAATCACGTGATGTTACGCACACACCCAAACACATCATTGAAAAACAAAAAATTACTTAATCTGGTGGTCAACCGTGATTGAATAACTCTGCATGAACGACTACTGAACATTTTTATTACCTAATAATTAATTGAAATTTTATACGACTCGTAAGATGATATTGCAGCAGCAACATTTTTTTCTTGCCGCTATTAACTCTTCAGACAATATTCAATTTACATGAGAGGCAAGTTAATTAGAGAGTTTTTTTTTTTTTTTACGCAAAGTAAAATTTCTAAAAAAAGTGTTATTTGCTATCGCTGATGGTTATAAGCTTTCTTTACGCGGTTACAAAGGGGAAGAAAGCCGGTAAAGTTCAATGACATCACATTTACAAATTGATTCGAATACGTTTAGAGTCTAAGAAAATCATTCACCAACACAATGCCGACAACAAAATGTAATCCCTTTGTATGCCCTTTCCCTGCTGAAGATGTTAATTCTCTTCTTTGCGTATTAGATTCTCGTCTTTGCCCTTATAAATTCGGCACTCGACTCTTTCCTCATGCCAAATCTTCTGGTGCCCTTCAATTTTATAGCCGGCATCAGACTGCCATAGCGAAAAGGCGGCTCTCTTGAAAAAGAAATGTTACGGGCTTAAAGCTTTCGTTTGTTAGGCGACCATCCCTTTCTAGGCCACAAACTTTCAAGGCCATAAAAGTCCGCTTCGCACCATTGTGCAGGAGAAGACATACTTATTGTCGAAGACGTTCTATGTCTTATTTTTCGCAGTTCTCTCCAGATTTGTGGAGAAAATTGTATTCAACACCGTTTTGATAACCTTCCGCAATGCTTGAAGACGAAGACATTTAATAAGAATTCAATAGTCCCGCACCCACTAGGCTAAGGCCCCTAAGTTTCTGTCGTTTTCCTCACCTCCTCCTGATTGATTAGACATATGAAAAAAAAAAAAAAATGGTTTTGATCGACATACCTTAAGCAATCGTAGGTTGTTGTTTTTCGAACTCGTACTAAATTCAAATCGGATCGCTATTAATCACGGCTGCAATCGCGTTTTGTGAACACTGGTATTTTGCTAATCATGCTGATGCCTTGGAATACTTGAATAGGTAGGATAAGTACGACGGCCAATTTGTCGTAACAGTTCGTAGACCGTAGTGATAATATAAGCATAATAATTGATTTCTCACTAACTCATCCGCCAATAAATTACGAGCACAATTGCAGTGTAAACAGTAATAATAATTACTACTAGGCTCTGTCGCCCAAAGACAGAGTAAGCTGAATTAACGCTCGTTGCTGAGTTAAAACATATTACACGAAGTAATCGCTTTGTTGACAAGCGAAAGCTATTGAAAGTAAAACTAACACTCAATACACGTAATATGTATAACAATATGTGAGTTCAAACGTCAAACGCGGTAGAGTTTTCATTAAAGACAACAGCCTTAGATGCTCGTGCTGAAATGAATTATGATAATAATAATCATAATAATAACATGTACGATGTAGAATGGAACAGATTACTCAATAAGTCTCTGGTTTAGCAACACGGTTGTCAGAGCCAAATGGCTTTTGGACAGCAAGCAACTTCAAATGGCACGAGACAATGTTTCGTTGCATTCCGACAATTAGTTTACATTTTACAGTGGGATTTTGTAAAGCAAAATTTTGAATTGAGAAAATCTACCGTTAACTGTACTGGCTTTAAGTATATTATAGCGAGTTTTTGTGGACGGTTTTTTTATTTTAAACATAGTCATAGGAGCACCAATGATGCTGAAAAGCCCTACTTCAACACAAGATCACTTTGGAAGAACGGGGAGGGAAGTTGGGTGAAATAGGTGACATTTTAATGACATCGAAAAGCAGCCCATCTATCATTTTCCATGAATATTTACCTACGCTAGAAGTCTCTGGTTTTGACCAAAAACTACAAGCCGCTTAGGCGAGCTAAAAGGAATTTCTTCATGTGTCTTGTAACAGTAGACGAAGTGCGGAATCATCACTATATTCCAGTATCAGATCGGCGAGCTACTGAGTGGGCAGCTACCGAGTGGAAGATTACGGCGCCCGTATTCTGGGATTCGCACGATATAAGGGTTATTGGCTATCTTGAAAAGGACAAAGGATCAGCAATGAGTATTATAAGCGCGCTTTAATTATGAAACTGCGAAAAAACTTCAAGTTAAACCGGAGACTTCTTAGGGCGATGCGATATGTTAGAAAAATTCTTTAAAGTTTCAATGGAAACATTAGATTGTACAAGTTAATATTGGGTCTAGCGTATTAGGGCGGGCTTAAATGGAAACTTAAAAATTTGACTTTGTGCAGTGTTTTCACTAAAAGTAGCAGTTGCTCTTTGACTCTTAATATGTATTTGCATATATACAGTACATAATTTATACTAAATGCTATGATAGAGATACGAGATATAAAGTGACTTCTGCTTTTTTCTTTTTGAATGCTGTTAAGAATTTGAATGATGTTAAACCAGCGATTAATACCAGCGTTGGATTGCGTGACACTTGGTTTGCTGTATTGTTTGCGATGAAACGAACGATAAAAGTGGAAAAAAATATTTTAAAAATGAGCATAAGCATGACACAGAAGAAGAGAGAAGGAGCTCCATATACTAACTACCGTTTCTCTTGCTTAAAAACGCATTTATGCAGATTGAGTGAGTGATTTATTTTCTTATAATAAATTCAAAAACCGTTAGATGCTGCTTTGGTATGCTTTTCAATTGAAATATGCTTTTCCTTATCAATTTTCCTTTTTCTTTTAGTTATCACAAGTTCCGTAGGATTCAATATGAAACGATCTCCTCTCGTCCTTGTTACTTTAATTTTAGTCACTTTGGAAACTTACTGCCATTAATTCTTCTTATTTCCAATGCTTGTCATCATGCTGTCTTTTGCTATTTCAATAATCAGTATTTTGCATGACATGATGGCTGCCAATGGCGACGATGACATTGCAACGACAATACTAATATAATTTCAACGCTGGAAACGAAAAAGAGTATTGCAAAATGTCTCTATAATAACAAAGCCTGAAGAAGCCTTGGAACAAAAAATTTTTTCTGCAGTGAACACAAATTGAAAAGAACGCAAATAATAGCAAGATATTCTATTTAAACAACAAAAGAGGAAAAAAACAAGAAAGAAAAAATAAAAGATAACAGAAAATAATTAAGAAAGTCATAGTCACATTGCAAGGAAACCGAGTCAAATTTATTGGGCACTTAAACGTTTATTGTGTTTTAGGTCTGAAGGCTAAAACGATTATAGTCTTACTTGTTCCAAATGCGGTTGAAAAAGAAATCATATCCAAATCCTTGTTAGCTTTATTCTGCTTTTACGTCTTTTCGCAAGGGCTCGTCTCCTTATTATTGCCGTTCGAGGTAACAAATTCACACTCCAATCTCTTTTCTCAGATATGCTTAGATGAGATTCTGTGCTGTCTCTCCCTTCTTCTGTTCATCCCCTAAAACTTGTAGACTTGCCCACTCTTCAAGCCAAGTTACAGTGTATAAATTTTTAAGAAGTTTGTTGGATTCACTAAATTTCTTAAAGGAAATCAAACTCTGTTTATGTTTCTTTGCATTTAATTCGAAACTGCAAGTCAATCAGTTAGTTTTGGCTCACTGTTGTACTGAGTACTGTTCGATTTTAGTGCTTTCGCTGCCATTAAAGGTATCAGAATGACTATTCTTTAGGAGGCTAACACATAGGGTCGTATACAACCGCATATACCACTTGATGTCTGCGTGCCTTGACTATGTGCTCAGTCTTAATGAGTAATGAGTTACCATCTCTGTTAATCAATAAATTCAGTAGATCGTGTATTTAATATTCAATTGCTTTAACAATGGATTTTGTAATTCCCCTTACATTGGTTGTAAAGATACCAAGTTTATTTAAGTAACTTTCAGTTTATGTTTGTTAATAGAGATTCTAATGTTATTGCATCCATTTTAGGAAAATCTTAATTTAAGATTCATCCGCATGGTTATCAGTCGTTAGTTCATCTCTCTTTGAAGTGAATAAATAAATAAATTCGGAAGAAGTTTTTTTAAGATCTTTCACATAAGATAAGATTTCTATTTCGAAATCCTGCAGTTACGCCTCTTGAACCCTTTCTCCGCAAACTATTCAAAAGCAATCCTTTCCTCCGCGAACGAGTGACAAATTTGTTAATCGACACTTAAACCCTGTCTCGTCCAACGAAGAAGATGAATTCTTGTTTATTTTTAGATAGGATGTTCACTTTCTTGGAGGACTCGCGAAACACGCCAAAAAAAACCCGTATCACAACTCAAACTGTTTTATTTGAAAATTGTATAATCACAGAAAATTCAATATTTCATCGCTTCCTGTGTCGCTGGCTATAAGCGCGCTGGTCAAATACATGTTTTTCTTTTTTAAATTCAAATTTGCACCAGCCACGTACTGGACCGCCAAGTCCTCCGATTAGACTGTGCTGTTATTCTTCAATATTTTCAAAAATTGCTTTAATGTGTACTTAGCAATTAACTCGAACATTATCATTTTATCGCCTTTCCATACAAAAATGTAAATTGTCCAATCCGTACTTTTTTAGGTTGGCAGAGTAATGTTACTTCAGTGCTGTTCCTTCATCGCTGGAAGTAAAATAAAATCAAAGTCCCAGCTATAAAGAAGTTTACTTCAACACCTAAGCTATTTTGCTTTACATATGCATTCTTTGTATGTTAATCGGCCGTCTTTTTGCTTAAATGTCATTGATTAACTCTTTATTAAAAGCTTTTGTGATTTTGAAGTAAAGTAATACTTGTTTTATAGTTAATGTTCGTCTCCACCACTGGCTATTCTTGGTTTATGAGTTTATCGACCCATGCTTACAGTTGCCATACGTATCTACATAGTACATATTATAACTATTAGTACGGCGGACAGCTAACCCTTTGATTGAACGTTCGGTTATTGTCCGTTCACCTTTACACTGGGATGCGCTGCCTTTAACTTGGAAAACCTTTGATAAACTTTACAATGTTTTTAAGAGAAAATTGGGCCTTACTCCTGCACGTCGCAATCTATTTGAAAAAAGCATTGACAAGCATTGACAGTGTTTAGCGGTTCCCGAGTTGGTTCAAACACGAAATGCTTAGACTGTTTCGTATTCAAAGAGAAAATAAAGTAAAATATTGTTATAAAAGCGTTTACTTGATGTCAGAAATTGCAAAATGTCAGGAAGAGATAGTAGTTACGGTCGATCTAACATTTAGTTCGCAGATATTCTGAAATTTTCAATTATTTACCCGAATCCCGTTTCAAGGTTCAACGCACAATTTAGTGATTATAACAAAAACATGATGAATAGGCTGACAGTCAATGCAGAATACTTTTACTGTAACGCCTTAAAAAGGGGAAAAAAAAACTTTCTTTTAATAATAAATAAGTTTTTACACCATCACGTGCAATTACCTAAATTAGATGCCGCCATAAATGCTCCGATTTGCTTTGCAGAGGTAAGCCATGTCCCAATGTTTAAATATTAAGTCAATTGTATAATTAATCTAAAGATTACCTTTATTTATATTGAAAGAAGCTATGTATTTGTGAAATGTTTACCGTTTTATCAAGCATTCATACTAAATTAGATAAAGTTATTAAATCTTAAAGAGACAGTCATAAAATTGTGGCAAAACTGGTATTACTTAAAAACTTTAACATTTTACACGTCCAGTCGACGAAACAATAAATGATAAATATGAAAATCATAAATGTTAAGCCAGACATTTAATAGTTTATTATTCAATAAATAGACAGCAAATAAATGTTGAACACAAAAAATTTTACGAAAAACAAGAAAACTAACTGTAAAAAAAAATTTAACAAAACCGTTCATTTGACGTAACAAGTATTTGTAATTATCTACAAAGAAATATAAGGCGAGTGTCCGGCTGGTTCGCTCATGTTGATCGTGTTTCCCCTTATAAGCTCTTGTACAAAGATGGATAAAAATCAGCCCTTTCGGTCAAAGCGGTTCATACTTGCAACAAAAATGACGGAATGTATGGACTCACAAACATGTTCATACATATTGACATACCACTCGTAAAACTAATTTCAAAAGACGATGGACAAAAATTAGTCCTTTGGATACCAGCTGCACATGAAAGGGTTTCATGCCTTTAACAAAAATGAAAGTGCTTAGGCTAGTTGAAAGGACAATCTCTACTTCTTCTCGAAATTTTGAAAGGGTTTGTATCGCTCATATGTTTCTGTTTACCCTCTGAGTGATTGACGATGTTTGGAAAGAAATGGAGGGAAGCCTTCCGCAACGTTTTAAGCAATGTAATGTCAAAAATTTGGACTGGAACGTAAAGTTTAAAGCAACTTTATTGCTCAAATAATTTTCCAATGTAAAATTTCCAAACGGGAATAAGGTGAAGCAAATTTCATCCAAGTACCTTAAAAAAAGAAGTAGGTTGACTATGAGTAAAAGTACGACCATCAACTCGTGGTTCGTGGCGCCGGTGGACCTTACTCTGGCCGTTGCGATAATTGAGCGCTCTGTCGGCAAAAGCACAAAACTTACTGGTTGGATCCACACCTATTGGGGTGCGGCCGCCACTTTCCTATCTCTTTCTCTTCCCTCTACCGTCAATCAGAGGGACATACCCCGTGCGATTGGCCAAATTGTTATTTTATTTTTATACAAATACTTGAACAATTATGCAACAAATGTAAACAAATTGGACGCTTACAAGAATAAGCGAAAAATGTGAGAATAAGCGTCCAATTTGTTTACATTTGTTGAATAATTGTTATTAACGCAGGTAAGAAAATATTATTCGGTCGTGATCGAATCTTTTATATCCATCACCATGATCCTAAAAAAAGGAAAAGAACTTATTTTTCACATTCTACTTTCCAATATTGGGTGTGCGGTCGCAAGAACATATACACTTTGTGGAGCCTCTGAAGCTTCCTTCTGGACGTCTTGACTAAACGAAGGTATGCCTCTTCTTTCAGTGATAGGTGTAGAAAGTGTAAATACATCAGATAGACGGGTGGACGATCACGCGTCAACTGAGAAAATATTTCTGAATAAATTGATTTATCTCGAGGTTGTCTACAATTCATGTACACACACATATATTGAATATACCCTAAACCACAATCGACGTGGGATAGAAGGAGTGTCACGAAACTAAGTGAATAAGAAAATTGTATACGCGCTGGGCTGAATCTTCAAAATTCATTCCATGTCACTTTCGTGTCGATCGTTTTAATGGCCATATAAAATTGTCATCTACTTTTCTCTAGATTGTTGGCTGCTGCAGCTTGTAAGTTATTATTATAATCAATCGTCATGAATTTTCATTTATTAATTAAGTTTCATGTTTTTACCTCGAGTTGCCATGCTTGTAGGCGAACTACGTTCGTTTCCAAACTTGATCTATGACTGTCAATTAAAAATACGTGCGGACACAACTTTCAACTTTCTCTCTCAATTTCTGCTATCGTTAGATGGTCAAATTAACTTATACCGATCGAGAATATATATAACCTATATGTAGCATCTCTCGTACTGAGAATATCGAAAACTTACTCAATTAGTTTATTAATTCTTTTGTCTCATTCATTGATCGGAATTATAGTATGTCATAAATAACAGTTGTTTGCGCTGTAATGCCTTTTAAATCTTAGACGCAGTAAAAACTTGAATTTATAGAAGGCACCATTCTGGTTGTAGCACTAAAGACATCTTACAGTTACATGCCTTTTGCATATACAGAAACATCTAACAATTAATTTAAAGAGCATGTTGCCGGAGATATCACTTTAGTGCATATTTGTATAAAATAACATATCAAGTAAAAAAAAAGCGTGTGTTTAACTTGAAGTCAGTTCAACTGCCTTTCTGTCTGCCTATAAACGTTAAGAGCGTTAAGTCGTCTTTAGATTATCAGCATATATGTACGTGTGCATGTTTACAAGTATACAGTAAAACTTCATCAAAATTACTTTATTGCCTTTTCTAATGCTCTTGCATCCACACATAGGAAAAAATAAAGAAAGTTTCGAAGCACAATAAAATGTTTCTTTATTCATTCACATTGATCTTCTTTAAAGTAATTTTGCCCACTCAAAAACCGGTATCTCGAAGAGCAAGCCCTTTGTAATGACTTCTATTGGCTGAAGACGATGACAGCGAAGTGGCTTCTTTAACCATAGGAAGAGGTCTCCGACCTTCATGAGATGAATAGAACGCTTGTAGGTTGACGTTAGTTTGATTTTCGCTAAAAAATTTCAGATCAACGTCACTTGCAAGAATTATCCCTTAAACCGCTTCGACACAATATTGTTTTTCAAAAAATTGGCTTCTATTAGAAACAGATAAGGAACTTGATGAGATACACCTGCAAATTGTTCTTTAAAATTAATTGAATTAAGCCAATTAATGTTGACACCAAATCTACGGGATGTCTACTATTGAGAGTACAAGAACATTGATGTCCTTTAGTTTAACACTCTCTTAATATTTTCAACACATCGAGGCAAACAATCAACATTTTTCAACGGAATTCCATCCTGACGACATGAAACCATCAGGAAGATGTTAATGGCAGTCGCGTCAACCTAACAAAATAAAGTTTTTGGTGTACGAAGCGCATGTATATTTAAAAAAGAAAAGTCATAAATAGGAGAGTCCTCTTTAACGAGGTCCATCCTTAGCTAGTAAGATGTTGCGAGCCGCTTTAACTCGTCCGTCCATCCTTCTTATTTCGGTCGCGGAGGGGTCGCTGGCAAAATGATAAACCAGAACTCATTGTATGCAACTTTACCCTAAGCCGATATTAAATGTTTATAATCCACATTCAACTTGCAGTCAATAACGCGAAGAGCAGTTATCGATCTACCTAAAAAAGACCTGCAAACGAAACTTGTTGTTAATAACTCAAACACAAAGTATCTATGTATCTAGGTACGCATCTATCCAGAAAGACCACTTGGGAATTCTTTGCAAAAATGCTTTTTTGATCGGTCAAGGAGTACAAGTAGATAGCTAACGAAAATTGATTATGATTATCTTAGACTAGAGCCACAAGAGTGTGTCATCTACCATTTGAATTCCAATGACGAATAAAGTTAAGATTGATGCAAGAGGGCGCTGAACCCATTTAAATTTATTGCATCGGTTTTTGGCGCATAACTTGACGCCTTACTGTATTTATATGTTTGATTATAAAATTGTTGCTTGTGGAGCTGCACTGGTTGGTATTTGACATCAATTGGGCGTTAAAATACGCATTAAAAAGATTATTTGATGATGAACTTTTGATCTCGTAGCTGAACACATTTATCATCTATACAATTAAGTGAGTTTGCCTGAGTAGTATGCTTATATAGGCATAATTATAATATTATTGTTGTCATAAATATCTTCATAACAATTAAATAAAATTAATGTGGTTTATAAGTAGACTAATTTCTTTTATTTTTTCCTTTTGCTCTTTATTTATTCAATAGCTGTTTGGAGTTGCGAAGGCTCGTATGCCCTCCTTTCCATATCGTGGTTTTGTTTAGGTTTGCATATGAAATCCGCATAAACGAGTTTCTATTAAAAGTGAAAGCTTCAATTCATACGTTATTTGCATTGTTTGCCACACATACTGCATTTAATGCACTTACGTATTGAACTGTTTATTTATGCATTCGCTTATTTACTCGAATTGTCGTATTAGCTGCATTCCATTGTGTTGATCGTTATACAGTTAACTTACAATTGATTATGTTGTCTTAGTCAACCTTATCGGAACCATATCAATATTCGGTAACAATGGATTCGTTTTCTTTTCTCTTCTTTTAAAGCTTTGACATTTTTGGAAAACTTGCTTTTGCTAGAATCATCTCACAACTATTTAATTGCTATTAATTTTATTTTTTTTAAAGAAAATTCCATCAACCGCTTAGCACTTTTTTTACATCCGTTAAATTTTTTGTTAAACTTGGAAATCTCATCCCGAATTATAACACATATATGTGTATGTATGTTACAAACATTGCCCTTTAAATCCCATGTTGATTACATTTTGTTAATAAAAAGTTAAAAGGGAACAGTAAAAGCCATCAACGAAGCGCTCACAACGACATCATAAAACATGCACGCCTCTGCATTGGGCAAAAGCGTTAACTAATTCGAACCGGCATGGGATAAATCGCTCAATAATTCTGTTCCCTGTTCTGTTTGGCAGAAGTGTGTTTCATTTCTCTCTGATTCTTTTGTCATTATTGCATTACACTGATTCTAACGCCTTTGCTTAATTTTATCATACTATCATTAATGATGTTGATGATAGGTTGAAATACTTTGTTAGGAAATGTAGAATGAAAAGTCAAGAATAGAAGAAAGAAATAGTACATGAATTAAACAAGTCAACGCAATAGCAGAGCATTGGATTATGACATGCATCGATTATGATCTGTGGCACATGTCTTTTGCATATCTTTAGTACAAAGTTCAATCCGTGCTAGGACAAACTTCAAAAATGTGCATACAGCTGGCGAAAAAAATGAGTTATTGAAGAAGGAGTTCGGAGGAGATTTGAAAACCCAACTGTGTACTCAGTTTTGTGATGCAAGCAAGAATATCGTTTGTATGCATCATGCATGGGCTTTCATAATTTGCAAAATTTCTTGTTTAAAATTTTCCAACGTAAATGAAAATTGAAATTTATTGACAACGTAAATTGAAAGGCTTAGGATGCTTAAGCAAAAACAAGTAAAAGTGCAAAACATTTAGCTCAGGCCGAATTTTTTCGTTACCTCACTTACGATATTTGATTGGAAGATGGCGAGAAGATTGCATATCGCATGCAATAAATCAAATACATTTCAAGTCATATTTTTTTATGATTTTTTTTTTAAATATTTATAGAATATCGTACGAGATGGACATACTTAAAAAAAGAAAAACTTACTTTTTTATACATTTTAACCGATTTAAGTGAGTTAAGTGAAAGCCAATTTACAGCCAAGCTCGAACCTATGAACTAAAGCCTATGACTTTAAGGCCTTGAGTTAGAAAAAGATGCGTAAGTTTAGTTTTTTCGGATTATGGAGAGACATTTAACAGAGAGTTTGTATTAGCGTTTTCTTTTTTAGCCGCAATGTCGATGAAAAGTGGGAATAGGAATGCAAGAGTTCAACAGAAGAAAAAAGGAAGAAAATAGAAATGATATTTGTACTTTGGTTTCTGTTGGCGGGTTCACGGACTAACTTTGCTGACTACCACACCTTGCCTGAACATATGAAAAAGAAAAACGTTGAAGCAAATTTATCTTTGTAGGTGAATCGTTATTCCAATCAACAGTTGAGTGATGAAAAATAAATACACACCAGACAAACAACAAAGTCTGCTATTTACACCGAGCAACGTATACACGTGCACACCTTCTGCAACCTTCGATCCGTCTTTGCATGACTTTATGGTATATCCGATTCGTACTTGCAGGCCTTACATACTTTTGTTCGTTTGTTCTAATCTTTAGTTTGTAATCTCTGAGGGGGGTTTAGCAAGTGTAAATGCACCAAAATCTTTACAAATTTTTGTTCTTTGTAGGATAGCATGCGTGTTGATTAAGCTGAGGACTGATAAACGAGAGTACATTTTTTTTTTTTTTTTTTTTTTCAGAAGAAGAAAATTTGTGTACAAAAATGATTATTCGAGTTTATTATCCAACAATTCTTCTCGTCTTGAATGGACAGGTTTTATTATCAACATCACTGAAAATTTCTGATGGTATAATGTAGTGCAGCATAGTAGATAGTACAATATGCACATTTCACCTTAATGGTGAGTAAAAAGAGTCATCAATTTAGCATAAAACAACAACAATAAATCTAAAAGAAAAGTTTTGTGTTTCTTGTACTGTTGTCCATGCATTGTCGAGGAAAACAAGTACTGTGGCTCAAGTGTATTAAAAAACCAATTAACGAACATAGGTAAAGTGCTCTCCTTGTTTTGTTCTTTTGTCATTTAATCAAATCTTTAAATCCGTAACTTGATTGAAGACATAATACATTTAGAGCATTTTATATAGTGTATGACTTAGGGAAGCGGAGCAAGTAACGTAAAACTTGTGTGAAGTAATTGGAGACAACATTTATATGTGTACGTACATCTGCATATTGATGTTCTGTTAAAATAGAAGTGATGACTTAAGCGAGAAAGAAAAAAAAAAATGAATAGATGAGTGCACAGAGATAAAATAGAAAGTCGTTTATTAACTGACACACTTTTGACGAAAATTCTTTTCTCATTGCTCTATGAATGAATGAAGACTATCCCTCCATCTCAGCATAGTGTCGTTTTTAATTAACTTCTTGACCATACAGTCATAGAATCGAAATGTTAGCATGGTGGATTTCTATTTCTATATATATATATATATATGTGTATATAAAAAAGTTACGCAATTCTTTCTTTTGAAAGCAATTAACAAATATTCAAATCAACTTATTTTAAAACCGTTGATGGAATTTATGCAAATTAAATAAAATTGATGAAATCTTGCACATCTGACAGAGTCTCTAGCTTCACGTGCTTGGCACTGACTCACAACCTCTTTTTAAAGTTTATCGTACACCCATTCATCCATTATACCCTACTTCACTTAAACGCATGGACATATACAATACCCAGAGGAACTTGGGATGAGCTCACCTTTAATTATGCCGAAACTAAACTTGTTTGCCTGTCGAACCGTCTTGTTTTCTTGTGTTCACCCTACAGGTTGCAAGCTTCCACATTTTTTAATGAAATTTAGTACATCGACATGTGTGTGCCCCAGGACGACCGCTATTGAAAATGCTTCGTATCGGAATGCTTTCTCAACCCCTTTCCATATAACACTTTATATTGAAAAATTCTTCCATGAGTTGTGTAGGGTGTCTAACGGTGAGTCATACTCAACTAAAATGTTTTTAGTTGTTTTTTAGTAAATAATTGTTTCTGTGCGACTTATTTTTTATTCGATTCCAACGTTTGATGATAAATAAGAAAATTTATTATGTCTGCCTTATGGCTTTAATGCAGAAATTTTTATATGCATATAATATATATATACAATGTTTACAAGATTTATAACCAAATCTTTTTTACTTATTTACTGTTTATTAACTATTTAATTTCCGAAATTCGAATAAAGAGAAGGTAAATAAACTCTACACATGCACATACACATACGTTTGAATGGCTTTTCTTATAAAGTTCAATCGAGTTTCTGCTTTGCCTTGGCAAAGGATTTCAGAATGCCGCTGTTAATTAAATTCAGTTTACATTTAGTTTCTGCTTTTTTGCCACAATTCTGCGTCAATTTGTTGAGACTTCTTTTAAAACATTTTTATATAAGTGGATTTTATACTCTCTGCTCACAACGTAACAACAACACTTACACAACACACAACCAACAACATTGACAAATGAATGTCACTTTTTTTTCCAATTGATGGAGGTTCACATACACATACATATGAAAATGTAAAGAAAAAAAAAATTAAATAAATAACTGTTTAAATTGCATGTTTGACATACTCTTCCGTTGCATGTTATTCAACTTGAACATTTTCAGTAAAAAAAAGAAAACATGTGTTCGTCAAAGAGTTAGGTTTGTTTTTATGTTTTTGTCTGCAGATGTATTTCAATCAAAACTGAGTTACTTGGAAACATGGAAAATAATTTTTATAACACGTAAACCAAACAGAAACTTAAGGCATGAACATCTTCACGAAGCCAGTGTTAAGACGATTTTATAGGTCAGCGTATGTAGAATTGAACGTTGCATTCGTTACGAAATTACTTTAGAGACTAATAGATTAGGTTCTACTTACAAAATCCAGTAAGTTTTCTTACATTTTTGTGCAAAGTATGTCATACTTTTCTTTGGAAAAAATTTATATTTTGCTCACAAAATGGGTCAAAGAAGACGTTCGTTCTCACGAAAACTACGATAGAGATTTTGTCAAAACTTTTGATTTCGTTTCTTTATCCCGCGCTTAAGTGTTTTCCTTTCTTTTAAAATATCCCTTAAGAATTTACATTTGTCGAGCTTGGCAGTCATCTTCTCGCTTCTCTTCTTCTCCACCCGGTCCTTGATAAGCCTGCTGTCGAAATGAAAATGCGATAAAAAATAATAATTGGCATACATATATACATATACACTCTTACTTAGAAAAGAGTAAAATCAAATCCTATTAAGCGATATTTAATTGAACATGGAAAATAATTTCTACAAGTTTGCATTAACAAGACCGAAGAAGGACGCACCTTGGTAGATAATAAGGTTAAATAGACTCTTAATGATCGACCCAACACTCTTACATTAATCAAAAGAGTCTTGTATAGTCACATTGAAATATTAAAAGTGTTAGTATTATATGCAGCTTGTGACGAATCTTTAATATCCCTATCGCAAACCAAGACAAGTAACTTACGATCGGCTTGTGTCTTAAGGATTATAGAATTGTTGTAGGAATAGTTATGACGTACATAGCTGGATCAAATTTTGAATTAATGTCTGAGTGCCCCAGTGGGTGAAGGTGCCAATGAGCCACATACACATTACACTGCCCCAGTCGACGAAGGCGGCAATGAGGCTAATCCATCTCTTTCGCCTTGCTCACTGCTTTCTGTCTGTGTCATCGTGTTTCACGAAAGGGGCACATTTTCTGATTGATTGGTCATATTAAAAAAAAAAATAAAAAAATACGCTATAGTGGATTATAGGCCGCGGCTAAATATCCTAAAACAGACCACAGGAATTTATGTATCGACTTTTAAAAATAAGGCGTTATATGGGAAGGGGCCAAAAAGGTGGTCCGATTCAAACAATTTTCAGTGGCGTCCTTTCTTGGGTCAAAACATGTCGGCTTTCCAAATTTCATGAAAACGTCTCAAAAATTACGACCTCTAAGTTGAACGCAAGAGGCTATATCTCAAATCCTTTGCGACGTTGCAATCATTCGCACAAATTTAATGTGCTTTTGGACGACAATTGGTGTGAAGTATAAGAAACTGTTGCAACTCTTTACCTATCACAGCGAAGTTACGGGCAGACGGCGAATATATGTAAACTTGAACCATGACGTATATATGTGTGTCTATATACCAAAGTCCAAGTTTGCCATATCCACTTCTGCTGGATTTCTGTTTGGATATCTACGCTAACGAACCTTTTAAATAAGAGGAACACGTACCTTGCCTCACATTGCGGTGATCGGTATGAAAGTGAGCAACGGTTTTACAAAACAAACTACATCTTTGTATTGCACTGGAAAAAGAAATAAATTTCAGCTAAGAACATATCTAAGTTTACTTTATTTTAAATCTGTTGTTGTAACGAAATTGTTTCTAACTAACTTAATAAACCGTAATAATTTATTACATACATTTATGCAAAGTCTTTGCGATGCATAAGCAGCAATCGGCAGCTAACTACTTGTATATCTTAGATGCACGATTAAGGAATGAATTATACTTGCGTACTTAATGCCGTATCTCTCGAGTTATAGCCAAAAGCATTCCATTTAGATTCCAAATATTTATTTCACATCTATTTTCATTGCTTTCCTTATAAGAGATGCTTTTCGATATCATATCTTTAATGAAACTTAATGCTGCAAACATCGTACTTTTAATGAAATGCTTTTTGTTTATACAAAATACTACAAATTTGGAGCATTATTTAATAAAGTAAATAATAAATAAAATAAAAATAAAATAAAAACCATTCATACACATTAAGCAAGAAAGTTGCATTCACTTTAAGCAGCATCTTGGATACCCATCACTACAGGCAAGTAGATGAAAATTGCATCAAACAGCAAAAGCTTTTTACCGTCACTTGGCCAAGACACTGCCTTACCGAAAATTGAAGATGACGTAGACGAAATTTTGGGGCAAATTTTCTTTGCTTATGCTTATGCACACTAATTAAATTTTGTAATAAGAGCAATCATTTAGTGGATGTCTCTTACAAATATCTCAAAGAAAGGATCTTTGCTTAGAAGATGAGTGTTAAGTTTTAAGTAATCAGAGGTTAGATGACTGATTATTGGTCACTACTCACAACAGAAAAAAATGTTTCGATTTTGTATTAATTCGTTTATTGCGAACGACTAGTCATAGGAAAACGCTCCGATATCAGTTTTACTATAACACAGGATGGTTAAGTTCCGCAAAGCATTGAGAAAGAAATGGGTGACGACTTGTGATACCTCAGTGATATTGCGTAGTCTACGTCTATTAATTGAATAATAAGAGAGTGTAGGACATCTTCAATATATTTTTGCCTTTACATGGTATCCGGATATAGCAAACGAAGTATCCAAACTAGTATACCCATTAAATTCGTTAGCACGCATAAGAAAAAAAATAAAACAAAAATCGAAAGGTATTTTCATTGTATCAACATAGCAGCTCAAATAATTTCATTACATGGTTCCCTGCAATAAATTTCCGGAAGAATTGCGGTTAAGAAAACGCATGCAACAGAAAAATTTTTCAGATAAAACAAATATAAATAGCTGCACGAGCGTTTGGAAAATAAATTCACTTAAGTAAGTTTTTAATAATGAATAGTTTGTTGGTTACTTTGTTTCTTCAAATTACTACCGACTCCGCTGTTTACTTAGCATAAATCATAGATAATTTCAAAAAAAAAAAAAAAAAACCAAATAATTTCTAGTTACTGTCAGTGAGACAACCAACAGTTGTCAACATATATCATAGCAAATTCAACGTGAAATCATTGAAAATGAGAAGTTGAAAAAAAAAAGTTTTTTTTCTTGCATAAATTACAGTCAATATTGTCAACAACTTGAATATCTGACAATTACATGCTCTTATGCATTTAAGCAACGGATACTTGAAAAAGAAAAGCAATAAACTAACTATCAACGAAACTCCTATTATACGTAAAACCAACTATCCTAGTTGTATGAGTGTGTGCACGCACACATGCCTACACAGCACTCTTGCAAAGAACAATTGACCACCGCATGCATGACAATGCAGCCAACCAAACGTAGACTCAAGAAGTTGTCAAAGTTTACTTGGAAAAGCTACAGCAATGAAAACAAAAATTATAAAAAATTCACAGACAAAAGCAAAATTTTACTAAATACGCAGATAAATTATTATATGCATCCTAGGACGCACCTTGGATACTCATCGCATGTAAAAAAATCTTCAAAGCATAAGTAATCGCTAGCCTCAACTTTTTCGTCTTTCTGGCAGCATATGAATCTTGTGTCAAAACACCAGCTCGTCTCTTTGAGGCTACCCCTAAAGCATATTATTATGCAGGGTATCATTAAAAGCTCATACAGGTCACACGTTATAGATTGACAGAAGAGTTAATCAGAAGCGTATGTCAGTGAATTGAGTAATGTCTACCGTATTCGGAGGTCCGTGTCGCATGCAACACAAATAACTACAACTGCTCGCCGAAGAACTGCTTTTACATACACCATGCAAGGTGTGATAGGATACTGGAAATGTTGTAACCTTGGTGGTGTCCTCCACAATGTCATATATACTCCATAAGCAAAAGCAGTGAACCCGATTTCGCACTATCTGTTTGTAAGCTTTTAACCTTACATTCCGCTAAGTTAATTTTGAATTTTTATTGTCGATTACATTCAAATAAAGTTTTAAAATAGATAGAATCCCTGAATTCAAGAGTTCCCTCCAATAAAAAAAAAATTACATTTTTCTTCCTTTATGTTCCGATAACTCGTCTTAAAGAAAAACAAGACAACAGTATTTGATTTCATTTTTTTTTTTTATTAAAATCCCTGAATGGAAAACAGGATAACTCGCAGCAAACTTCCCCCATACTTACGGGAAAATTCTGTAGGAAATAGTAAAAATAATTTTTAGATAACCTATCAAATTACATTGACATCTCAACTATTGTATACTAGTATGTCCTATAGTTTAAAAAGATATCTTAGCTTGAGAAAGATATATATATATATATATATGTTGGTTGGATTCTGAATAAAAAAATTTGATAAAACGTCAATGAAGGAAGTGTGGCAGCTGAGCTATCCTTTGCGGCATATCGTTTAGAGTTCGTTTAGATAACCTGCTCGTTGATACCCCGATTCCCCTTCCCCAGCAAAGAGCAAGTCACGTAGTGATAAAACACGCGTTTAGGACGAATGATGGATGAGTAAAATACGCTTTTCGTTTAGGATTATCAGTCACATATGTGGGTCTTACTCGCCGGTGAATTTGTGCGGAAGAGGCTGTGAACAGATTTTTTGGAAGGTGGGTTATTCAACTAGCACGCAACCAACTGATGGTTTAAAGATATTAAATTCCATCCAAAGGTTTTTTTCGTTGGTCTTTAATAATTTGACGGGTAGTTTCAATTATCACAAATTTCGATTTTTCAATATGCGGCTCATCACCAACTCCTTACCGGCCATTCTCAAAAGCGCGCACAACACTTGAGAATTCTGTTACAGAATAAAGACTCATCACCACTAATTCGTTTCATCAATTGAGGCTATTTGCTAAAGGCTTTATCTGGTTCCTTATTATCAATAATCCTTTTTGCAGCTAGACAATAAACACACTGTCACCTACAACGCTTCTATATTTCCGATCGGGCGTTTGACAAACTCTCTAAATGAAACAGGGGTCAATATCATGTAACGGCGGCACCAGAATGTAAACTTTCGAAGATGTCGTGCTTACTTTAGGAAGCACTTTGTAGGTCCATCACTTAATCTATATATACCTAGTTTTATTGATTGGTCACGCAGGCGATGTCTTTTATGTCTTTAAAAAAAGTGGTGATTACCGATAGAGAGGGGAGTAAAATTAGAGTAGCGCTTATGTGTATTCGATTTAAGAGTGAGAAAAAGACCGCTGCAGATAGATTGTTCTAATGATAGGCAGCACGGCTGAACAACGAGTTCGCAGCGTATAACAGCGGGTTATGTGGTATACGGCCAACTCCACGACGAATAATAAGAAAGCTCAAAAGGCTGAGTATACCTATTAAAAAACTTGGCTGGTGAACAAATCTTATTTATTTCTGCGTGGGACGCTTGTCCTGGGGATATTGTTAGAAAATTCTTTAGCAGTTAGTTTCTCGATCACAACTTTTAGCTGTCGGTTCTCGAAAAAGTCGACATCTATCGAGCATAACTACTATCGACAACGAATGCGGAGGCGTCACGTAGCACCTGCGCGATGGGGTAACCCAGTGCGCTGGTTGCAATATCCCAGTGTACGCACCGATAGATCTTCCACAAGCAGCGCGTAATTGGGAAATTCGAATCATCAATAATAGCTTTTCCTAGTTTCTTTTCTCTTTCCTCTTATTGGCAGGAGCGGGTTCCGAACTGATTTTTTGCGCAAAACTTTCGATTGTTCAGATGTCGAGGCGAATGCAAGTGCAAATTGGCAACAGCGTATGTAACGTTGCTATAACCGGCGATAGATTTAAAAAAAAAAAATATTTACAACGTATAGTGTGGGTACACTTGTGCAAGCAACATGCAGGTTTTGAGAAGACAGAGAAAAATGAGAAGACCTAACATATTGTTAATTGTTAACATATTGTAGATCGGTTTTACACATATTTTTGAGTTGCGCTTAGGGAACGTTCTTGTCATATTTTCGATTATTATTTTCCTAGAATGCCAGTTTGAATTTGTTGTGAGTCTCTATAGGCTGGTGAAACTTTTTTTTGTATAGCGAGTTTTTACGACTGTAAGCGTTCTCGCGTAGTCAGGGAGCAGTATCTTTAAAACAATAAATACACCAATATATATATATATGTATTTGTAGGTCAATGAGTATGTATAAAGGGAGCACCAGTGAGCATTTTATTGCAAATGGAACGGCAAACCCAGCATACCGCCATTGTTTGATGGCGAGTACACAAATTACCAGAATGTAAAGAAATACTTTAGTACACGAAATCGCAACATTAATCTATAGTTATTTCTTGGCACCTGGTATATTACTTGAAATGTTCAAGTATTATTGTCGAATGCAGCAATTGTTCCTATTGTCATTTTATATGTGCATATGGAGGCTAACCCTTATTATGGTTGTGTTATTAGTGGTAGCACAACTTGATTTAAACACAAGTTATCTGTCTCGCGTGTATTCTCATATATCACCAAGAGAAACAATGCACTAGCACTAACGTTGTAGTAGTGAGAATGACGCTGGTTGGCCAGAAGTGTTAGTTCTAGCATTTGAAGTTCAGTAAGAAAAACGAATTGAACTCAGCTCTGCTCGCAACATTTAAACAATTAATAATTTATTAACAGAAAAATGGAAAAGTAAATATAATACTTAGAAGCAAATAGCAGCAGTTGCAACTAATAGAGTTATATATGCACATTGGCTTGACAATGTATTTTATATTTGCATTTGTGAAACCTTATCTGCACTTGCTCGCAAAAAAAAAAAAAACAAAAAAGAAAAAACAGAAAAATAGAATTCTATTAAATTAACTGATAATTTATTTCAATTTGTTATGAAAAAATTTCTAATGACTTTTTCTCACTAGCGCTGCTAGTAAATGCCGTTTGGTGCGTGTGTGGGCTTGTGTCTATTTGCATAAATGGTGTTAGTTTTGTCATATTTGATCATAAATTTTTTTGCATTATACGCGAGCAAAGGCAAACGCATGGGCAAATTGATATGGCATGAATAGCAAACGTCAGCTTAACTGACAAATTTGTATATTTTGTAATTTAAAAGTCATTTATATGTTTTCTGTAAAGACTGACACACTTACAACTATATATGCAAAAGCTTTTCTATGCAAACTTAAACGATGCGTAAAGTTTTTCGTTTTGTTTGGTCAACACATACGATCCATTAAAGTTCATCATAGTACGATGGAATACATGTGAAAGGCGCTAAAGGCGTTTAACAATGGAAGAAATTGATTGAAATTGTTATCACTTAAGTGCATAAAAGAGGCCGTCATCAACTTTCATTTATATCTGTGCCTAATAAGAAAACCCATGAGATGTGAGGTAGCAAGAGGTGTTTGTGTAATTCGATATCAAAATCACTTTGAATTTCTATAAAGAATAAATAAACTCTGGAAACCGTCGTCTAATTAAAACTTTTAGTTTACAAACTCAATTTAGAATGACGAAATACCATTACACAAGTTTCGTCTTTGAAAATTGCAATTTTTATATGGGAAACGGTCGAGAAAGTGACTTGAAGTGATTTGAACAACTTCCAATGGGGTTCGTCCTTGGGTCAAAACACATCGTAGTACCGACTTTCGTGAAAATACGTCAACAATTGAGATCTGTAGGTTAAACGCAAATTTACATAGGCAGACTTTAGACGAACATACGGACAGGCAGTCTTAGATCGGTTTAGAAAATGATTCCAAATCGATCGGTATAATAAAAAAAAATGTGTCTATTGTAAGCCCTTCCATGTGCTACATACAACAAGTGGTGAAGCGTACAATTACGCGAGCAAAGCAAACCCTTAAGATATTACCGCGGAATGGGTTTTCATATTATCAACATCATCCAAGTAAACTTCGTCTTTAACCACGCACACAAATTCCTACTTAGCGAAGATGTGTTCAAGGATCTGCTTCATATAAGTTGACATATTTTCAGTGTAACTCCAAGTCTCTCCCTTTTTCGGACTGACAAGCAACTACGTTGATTCTTTAGAAAGAGCAGCAAAAAGTCAACGTAGAACGTGATATTTAAATATTAGCCTTAAATAATGCAATGCATCGCGCGACTTTGTAACATTTGAACGGTCCAATAAATCGAACAGTTGTTCAGCCAATATTCGATGTTTCTGTCAAGTGATGCAAGCGGAATAATTTAACGGTTATACAAATCGATAAATTATTTTACAAATATTTTCTTAAATTATTCGCTTTACTCCACTATAAGCGAGAAGAAAATCAGTTCCTAAGAGACATTTAAAGCATAACTCATGTTGGATGATTAATGCTGGCGCGTTAAACAAACGTTTAGAATTTAAAATAAATTAAAACACTAGCAGAAGTTGTGCGAGCTTGGTGGAAAAGCATTAAGTAAAATATCTTATTAAGCAATCAATCAATTTCAAGAAAAATTGTGCGCGAAATAAATCAACGCCTCGAAAATAAAAAAAGTAATAAAATGTAAAAATAATTTCGCGAACGACTCCCAAAAATTAAAACAAAAAAGCAATTAAAAAGCTCAAATCTATTTCAAATGCATACAAAAACCATATGCACTATATATATAACACATGACTGATATTCGATTTTAAATCCTAGACATCAATCATTCGATCCAACTGATAAAAGAAATAAAATCGCTTGTAAACGCTCCATAAAATGGATTAATGTGAACAATTTTTTGTGTGTAATACGTTAAGGTCTAACAATTCCGCTCTTCATTCGCCCTTACGCTCCATTATGAGAAAAAAGCAACGAAAAGAGAACAAATAAAATTTTGGTCTTTATTTTAATCTAAGTTTAAACTATCACTTCAAAGGAAGTTAAACAAAACAGAAAAAATATGACATTGATTGATGATGATGATGATGATGTCCATAGAAAAAGACTGAAACCTTTTTTTTTTGTTTAACTTCAAGATGAAAACTTGAAATTATGTTCCATATTTGCTTTCACAGTAAAATAGAACAAGAAATCCCTTTAAAAGAAAAAAAAGAAGCGTCACTAAGAAAAATCGTGACTCTTACGCGGCAATAAGATGTGAGAGAAAACTTTATTAAATTAAATTACCTCAAGTTTAAGCAACTTCGGCAAGAATATAGTAACAACAAAGGAAATAAATTTTTATAACTTGGTAGGGAGTTCGAAACAAACAAAAGCAAATTTTATCTATTCAGCAAACAGAGAATACCACAACAAAGAGATAAGCGGTCTGAGTAAATCTCAGGAAAGAACAATTGAAACCCACCTAAAAATAACAAAACAAAAAAAAAAAAAATAAAACAAAATAACAAACCGCTGAAAGCACTACAGTGGGCCGTGGCCGATTTTTAAATATCCTGCATCGCCCAACAATTACTCGTAAAAAGCCTTTTCAAAATAAAGTGTTTTACGGTAAGTAGTTAAATAGGTGGTTTGCCCCTGGGTCATCGTCCTACTAAAACATCTCAAAAATTGCAGCCTTTAGGTTGAACGAAAGAAAACGAAGCGAACAGACGGACAGACAGACAAGTTTAAATCAGTTCAAAACGGACAGGCGGACAGATGGACAGAGAAGCTTGGAACGACTCAGAAGCTGATCTGATCGGTATGACGAGAGGTGGATCCATCTCATCATGTTCTTCTTGCATACGTCCACCCAAACTTAATATTCCTTTGCACCACAAGCGATGCGGGGCATAATGAGAACATTTGAAAATTTATTTATGTCTAAAACAGTGCCACGCTAGACACCCAACACTTAATGCAGGAAATTACAACCTATTTATTAACTTGAAACAGCAAATAAATGATAATAAGTCGTTACAAAGTAGTGATGACAAACACACAGACGTAAAATGAAACTTTTTTCGTTCAAAATTTTATTTTAAAGACTTCTTTTCCTTCTTTCTTCCTTCTGCCGTTAACGTATATGTGTAGTGTTGAGAAGAAAAATTCATGAAATGGAAAAACTATTCTTACTTCCTTTCAACATTGCAACCTGGTATTAGGAAGTGAAACTTTGCCAGGCCTAACAACTAAAAGAAGTCTGTTAATGTCGTCAAAAAGTTAAAAATTCTATTTCGATTCGATTAAAGTTTTCGAAATTATTCCTTGTTTCGCAATACAGATATTGTACCCGTCAGATCACATCAGTGAACTAAAGGTATAAAAATTAAAATTTTTTTAGGCGAACTTAAAAGCCGCTTCTATAACTACACTAGTAAGTAACGACTTTCTACGCTGTTTTTCTGCAGCCAATAACTTCTTCAGCGGACACTCATGCACTCAGTACCCAGCACAGTGCGTTTTACTCAATATGATACGATAAGAATTAGATTCTCACATAAGTTAGTCGCAGCAAGTCAGTTTAACACTTCGCTTGAGCGCGTAAATCCTGGGGACAGATAAAATGGGATAAATTTGTTGAACCGTCGAGATCCTCCAGACCTCTGGGCAAACTCGCGTTTGGATGAACATGCTCAAATATCGGAAACTCTAAGTTTCGAGCTATACACACTCGAAATCCCCAAAAAGATATTTTATCATAATTCTCTTTCTGTAATATGCGTCACGATTGACTTGAAAAAGTTATTGAACCCTTGATTTACTTATAAAGAAAGAATGACATCTTCACAATGTTGAAATTTATCAATCGTTTATGTCTGGTCCTTTTATTGTTATTATACTTGTTAACGTTATTGCTATTGTCGAAATTGATGTTATTTTTCGTATCACACTACGCTTGCGGTGCAGGCGTATTAAGTTTGTGCAGATGAATGGAACGAGTGCCAAGAACAGTTTGAGATGAGTCAACCTTTTACCATACTAATCGGTTTCCCGCCCAATCAATTCGATCTAAACTTTCTGTCCGTCTGTCCATGTAATAGTTATTCATATGTTATGTTTCATCTACAGGTCCAACTTTGCGTGACCTTGAGGAAATTACATAGCTTACCTTGCCGTCGATCAGTGAAAAATGGATGGGATCAGAGCAGTTTTGTCAACAATATTGAATATTCAGAAGCAAAGGGTCCGCCATTCTTTCCTAAAATCGGGTTTACAAAATATTATCCCTTTTTTAAGAGAACTAAAGTGAGTTTTCAAAACTTTCTAATGAAAACTCGTCAAGAAGGATGATCTGACATATAAATTTACGGTATTAAATGTGGACCACACTAGCCTATTTATCGGTTCTGTTCCAACATAACGTTAAAGAATAATTAACTCTTCGACAAAAAAAATCAATTATAGTACATTTCGATCCAGCTGATTCACGTTCTCGATCTTCTCTTATATAGGAAGCTTTTCTCTAACAGTTCTTTGTTTATTTTGTAAACTATAAATGTTTATTTGGCTTATGGCAGCTGAAGTTATGTAGGCTGTGCAATAATCCAGCATACCCGGCTTAAAATGTTTAAGTTTTATTTTACCTCTTTTTTTGGTTTTCATTTTTGTTTCGATCGGTGATGTTGTTGTTATAGCAAAACCCAATAAATTTGTAAAAACTTTATGATCACATTGTGTGCTAATACCGCAAAGGTTTTCCTCTTGAATAACGCAGACAAAAGCTTTTTGCCGTTGGTTACTGCTTAATGGTTATTGTTGTATCAAAAACAAATAAACAAAAAAGAGAAAAATCATAAAGGCAAGTAAGAAAATTATATTGGGCTGTATCCGAATTTTCTATTCTCATCGCCCCTTCATCTTAAAATCGAATAAAAATCCTTCAAGTTATAGTTTACGACGAACGAGCAGAGAAATCACGTCCTTTGCTTTCGAAAACAGAGGTGTTTTCGCTGATTTTCGATACCATCTGATATGCAACAACTTGCAAAGTTTCTGAGAAATTTGATGCCGACATCGCCGTTTTTGAGATCGAGGAAATGTTTACCATGAACATTACACAGATGGAGAGATGATTACGGTTAAGCCGACTGTGAATTTCATGTTGATGAAGAATATACACATTCCCTATGGAATCCTTGGAACTTCCTTGTGAGTGTTGCAAACGTGTTCACAGAACTAATACTTTACAATATTGGGCACAGAAATAACATGATGAAAGGACGGACGACGTAAAACGGGCAAACACAGTCAGAAAAATAAAACAAGCCGACATCATAAGATATCAAATTACAAAAGACACAATTTTGGCTTAGAAGTGCTAAAGTAGGTATAAAAATCAAATTTTGTTGAAGCTACTGCACACTAAAAACCTAAAGGTTCTTCCCTTGTTTTATCCTAAAGCAAAGTAACTTACGACAAAGTTTAAAGAAATGAACAAGTAAGGAAATTATCTGCGGCTGTGGTTGAATCTTCCATACCTCCCTCCTGTATCTTAAAATCGAACATAAAAATTGTTATTGTTGTAGTTTAAGATCAAAAAACAGACAGCCGGGTAAGTAAGAATCGCCACTATCAAGTCAGTGTTCGCCGGTTCAAATCTCTAGTCCGGACGAATTTCGCCTTCGTTCGTAGCTGCAGTGAGTACTTAAGCGGTAAAGACGTAACGCTTACGGAGTGCACGCACCACCTATCTCTTTCCTCACTTCTTTCTAATACTCATCCTGTAACACAAAAACTGGACACCCCGGTGCGATTAGAAAAAAAAACTAAATAAAATAAAAAAAGGCCGACAAACCTGCCTAGGTCTATCACTGATCACACACTTATACATACATTATTGAGTCACTTAAGTTTCCTTCTGGGCATTGCTTACGTTTTGATAGAAGGATCAATATTTTCGGTACTGTATCATACTGAATGAGATTCCTCTTTGCTACAAAACCGTAGCTTCGAATGCCTTTAATACGTTCTTAAAAATCCACCATCTATGAGATGTGCCCTCTAGTAGAAATACTTTCGTATGCCTTATGTCTTGTAAAAGCAGTTCTCTTAATAATTTATTACTTGCGGTAATGGAAGGAATCTTACCCTTCCTAAAAATGCATTCCTATCCACGTTCGATAAATTTTACTGCTATTAGATATGACGTCTTCATACAATTACGATCACCTGTAGATCGCAACGAAGTTAGTTCTTCCGATAACACAAATGCAAGCATTTGCAACAGCATGCGACCAGGATACGACAACATATTTCCAAAATTGCGACCCATAGATTGAACAAAGGAAACAAGGCCGACAGGCGGACAGATATGATTGAATTAATTCAGAGAGCGTAGTGAAGTTGCATATATCCGCACAAACTTAACATGCTCTTGTACCGCAAGTGGAGGAGGAGATAAAAATATAATTTGTTTATTGGTTTAATTCTATGCATTGTTTGTTACTTATAGCTGTGTAAGCATATTTTTAGCGAACTTTTTGCAGTGATCTTAAACACATTCTCTCAGCTTTTTACATCATAACTTTAAATGGTCACATGTACTGTAAATATAGCTTACGCTTTATGAGAAGAATCTAAATGTCAGAGAATTTTGAAGTTCCCTGAGCAATGTATCACGTTTGTATCCCTTCAACTGAAAATAATCTGACACTCGTCTCATTCGAGCTCAGATAGAATTCCTTTGCACATGTGATTGAATTTTTCGTCTGCTGCTGCTGGTTATTCTCTTCATAACGATTGCTACAACATTTCATCTGAAGGGGTTTTATAAACCATCTCCGCTATAAATCAATCACGCTTTGTATATATTATGCACATATATATGAAATCTATGCAGCGGGTGTGCATGATGCAACACGTTTTATTGTGAACGCAGCACGTTATTTTTTGATAAACCTTCATCGAATCCAGAAAACAATGTAGGAACGTTAGAAATTTATAAAATATCTACACGAGAGAAAATTAAGATAATACGAAAATGACTTAAGTTGATTTCTTTTAAAAAATTGCTCATTACTTTTAGTTTACTTTTATTTACTATATATTTTTTATAAGCATTATAAACATAGTAAGTATATTAGGAGTGTTAAACAAAGTTGTGCCGCAACCCGTGGCAAGAAGCCATCAAGCAGCTAATTATTTTCCTACGTTACTATGGTCAGATTGCGGTGGATTTCATCACACATTGCTTCACTCTGTCAACAAGGGTCGAAACCAAGTCGCCAAATTATAGAAGCATCCTAAAAATGGCCGTTCTGAACTGCCCATCAAGAACAACGCAAATCAAACTTCTCGCACACAGTCTCACTGTGAACCTGCTTAAACTGTTCCTCCAAACAAGCATGAGATGCTTGAATATCAGCTTGACTTAACAGCAGCCCTCGTTCGTGCTCTGACAGCACCGGCCTGCATCGATTTATAATTGTATCAAATGCGAGGGGAAAAGTTAACAATTGACGGGGTAGCCCTGCCTGACGTCCGCGATAACATTATATTAAATATTTAAGAACTCTCCTGTTAAATGGATTCTCCCGTGCAATAAGATACATCAAACATCAATTAACCCATTATAATCGCCAGGCATAGTTCCGTTGTTCAGATGACTTATATACTGCCCGGCTGTCATTTTTAAGAAAAATTTCTCAGGGACAGTCTTTTTGAAGCGAAGCTGTTAAAAATTGGAAAGTAATAACTCTAACCATGGACTTAGCATATCTTCTTCGACTCTTCTCAGATTAGTTCATAATCATTATAATAACATTTTATCTGAATATTTATTAATATAAAAAGATTCGTAAGAAAGTTAAGCACTCTTGCGTTTGTCTTCATGGCTTTTGAAAATAGACTTATGCTACTTTCATAATGATGCGCACATCTGATGCGCACATGATGTAGTTTCGATATTCGACTTTTTAGCAGAGGTTGTCACAAACTAGACGCTTTGCAGCTGTACAACATAATTTATATTTGTATTCAAAGCATTTCATGATAAGAATTGACTGAAAAAATATATCTTAAACAAGTTGGAGGATAGCGTGTTCATCAAAAAAAAAAAAAAAAAAAAAAAAATACGACAACATGAAAGTTGCACACAAGTTAGGAGAATATTAAGCGACAGTAAGTGTAAAGAAGTTATATATCTTTTCATAAGTGCCGCTATTCAAATTGTTGTCTGGCTTATATTTACTTTAAACTTTTCATCGATGTCTGGAAAGCGATAAATTTGCGCGGGTTTAGAATTTCCGTGTTCACATTCATTGACGTAAATTAATATTATTCAACGTTGCCTGCACTTCTTGTAATAGAGATATCTTATGCTTACCAGCGAACAATTACAAAAATATTTAGTGAGTCATTCCTTTGCGATTCCTTAGCGATCCTCTTCGTTCTTCAGTTAAGGTACAATGTAAACAATATTCCTGTTTCTGGCTTCCTAAAAAGGCTTTTGGAACCACAAAGCCTCCACCAATAACAAATCAAAGTGTGACGGATTTGTAACTATTCGTATTATAAAATAGACAGAAAGTTGTCCATCCAGCGGTTTAGTGGTTAAAATTGATATAAAGCCTTGTTACCTTGGAGATAAGGTAAACATAAATGTAAAAACTAAGTCAAGCAAACTCATTATGGTCAGTCAAGGTCGAACGCAAAGTACTTTACATCACCGCATCAGTACAATTCTTTAATTATTTTCTTTATAAAGGACTAGAAGGAATTTGACTTCTTGCTACATGAAGGCCTAGTTTCGTTATCAACGAATATGAGAGAGGGGGTTCAAAAATTTAGAGCAACCGGTCCACATTTTCCACATAACTGAAGTATGTCAAGGATTCGTAGTGCAAACGTATATGGAACGGGTTCAATTCTGTATAGTCGTTTAAAAATAATGCCAAGTTTTTACTTTGCATATAAACCCAATTACGCCAAGCGTAAGGAAAAAATATGTAATTGTTTTTATGTTTCACGGAAGTAAACCTAAGCAGTTCTGTGTGAATTCTTTATACAAATTCCATAGACAGCTTAGCTAATATTACTCAAAGGTTTTTCGTGGAGAAAATTGCAAATTTATTCCAAAGAAAGCCGTTTATGGGGATTGGTCGCAACAATGGTCTAATCCAATCCATCTTCAACAGAGTCAGTGTACCAAATCTCTTCAAAAGATCAGGCAAGTTTCAGTCGGTTCAAGATATGATTCTAAATCGAATCGAAAAATCATGGTGGACCTAAGGCTTGTTCTGTACGCTGCACACAGAATGCTTAGTTTTTGTATCCTATCCCTCATGAAAATCAAGCGTTTACATGACAAAGAGTCTATTTTTCAATATTTTGGAGAGGGATTAAAAACAATACTTTGGTATAGAATACCAAAGTATATAAGTGTGAACCACATGTATCTATTTTTGGATCCCATAATATGCCACATAAGGGTTTTCTTGGGACGCTAGTCTTTAGGTGGCAAAAGGTTTAATCTTTCATATTTTATGATGCAAATTGGTCCGTACTAGTAATTTAACATAGCAATGAACCATAATAAATTTGACCCATGTAGGTATATCTTTTGGAAACGACCCTATATAAGGGCTCCAATGAAAGGCATGCTTTTACGTGAAAGAAAGGTATAACTATTGGTATCTTGTCACGAATATGAATGAAGAGCCAGGCAAAGTGCTGTAGGATATTAAATGAAAGGGTTTGTCGGACTAGAACTTGTAATTGGTTTTTTCAATAATTATAGAGAGACCTATGAACTTATATTCCCATTATTCGAACTTGCCTTAGCCCATCTTATAAAAAGTATGAAACCAAGTTGATTTTCTATAAAAAAAATTCATGGTTTTCATTGCAATTTTAAAAGACGGACATATAGACAGACGTGGAATCCTATATTTCCATGCGTTACAAACACGCGTTTGCAATGGAAATTATTCCCATATATGCAGTTAGTATAACGCAATGTACAAACAATATTTTATGCTAAAGACTTTTTCTACTCTTCGACTCACTCACTTGTGCACATTTTACAGAGATAAATTTTCTTTTCAACATATTGCCCGAAGCGAGTAAAACTAGAAACTGATAATTAAACGAAAAATTTTAAATTTGACACATTTAACGGTATTTCGAGAAAAACATGAAACTTAACACTAAATTAATCGCTAATAAATACCAAATATTTTACATGTGCAATAAGGCGATCACATCAATACTTGATTATCGTTTTCACCTTTCGACAATCAAATCAATTGTCATTCTCCTCGCACAAGCATAACACATATTTTTAACCCATTACCCCAACACCTGCTCGGGCTATTTGGTGTCAATAAATTTTAATTTATTTAATCATTTGTTTCTTTATATTAAATATTTCTTTATTGTTATTCATTTAACGTAAAACAATTTCAAAAAAAAAAAAAAAAAAAATTTTTTAAATTTAAAAACGCTAATAAATTATGATTATAGGTAATAGCTTAATAAATCATGGAAATAATTTCAAAGAGATATTTTTAAGCTAATTTTTTATTTTCAAAAAAAAAAAAAAAAAAAAAATGAAAAAAAGCTGTATGCCACGCAGTCATAAAATAATATTTGTCTTTTGTCAAGAGAAACCCAAAAAATATTTCTTTTTTTAAATAAAATTTAATATTCAAGATTCGTAATGCTGTCTGTGACTTAGGCAAACCAGTCAGCGGCTGAGTGACACATTGACGCAACTCACAGATAGAATGAAAATTAAAAGAATTTTACTTTATGCCGACAATCATTTATGTACGCAGACGTACACATGTGTGGGTATTTCTTACAATACGAAAAATGTTCAAATCTGCTAAGAATTCAATCACAAACAATAAAAAGTTAAGAAGAAATCACATTTGACTCGAAGCCTAAAAGAGTGTGTTCACTAATTGCTTTTTGCCAATCAACGTAAATACTTGTTGCTGAAAACTTATTGATTGCATTTCTTCTAAGCACGCATATATAGAAGACGCAGTACATTCGCAACATTGCACTGCAGTGTTCAACCAAGGGCCTAGCTAGCGTATTCAAGATATTTATTTTTCTTTACCCAAAGTATTGTCCATCGTCAAGGGTTCTCATGTAGTGCGAAAACCATATCATATGGCCATGCGGTCGATTAAGGCTTTTCACAAAAGAATTCAAAGTTCTGGTATTCTCTTGCGCTCTTCAGATAAATAGCGATCCTAATGTCGATATTCGTCCTCGCATTATACTTATTTCCCGAACTCCTCATTTATATTGTCCCCGCTTCTTATCCGACCTCAGCATCTTTCTTAGGATTAAGCAAGCTAGATGTAAGTTGTCCTACTTTTCCTGCCCTTTTTATGCAGAACAGAGACCATGTGGTGTAAATTTTAGCAGAGTATTTTCACTTTTTATGCAAAACTCGAACAGAGCTGCTTTACCTGACGAAGGTCACGAGACGACGCTAATGCCATATCCTAGATAAACTGATATCATTAGATCACTTGCGCAGCGATCTTAAGGATTCTAACATGCCGATTCCTCGTGGAATCCCAGAAAACTCAAAATACAGTATAATTGAAAATTTAAGTGGAAATCTTATGTAACTACTATAGTGGCTTGCGGTAATAAAACGTTAACACAAACCAGTAGCAGTGGCTAGAGTATTATCGTTAAGCCTAACTGTTGGCATTTAACAGACGAAAAATTCATAATGGAAAGGTATAAAACCGAGTGTCGCTTTGTAAGGGGCGTCCAACAAGTGAACAACAAATTTGTTTGACAATAATTCTCGAGCAGTTTCTAGAATCAATTCATTTCTAAAATAATTGCACTTTATTCATATGCGAGAGTAAGATAATGTCTTATCAATACATCGTATAAGATACTCTGCGCGCAATCAAAATGCGACACAGAAGAGTCTCAGACCAAATGGAAAGCAAATTCGTTTTTTTCTATGCTTCACGTTTCTATCCAGTTCATGACCGTTATAACGTAAAACCTTGTCTCTATACTACATAACGTAAGAACATGTACCTTACGTTTAAACTAAATTTTAATCAAAGCGCTCTGCGTTCCCGCACAGCTCCATCGTCCTTACTAACTGAATTTCGGCTTAGATCAATAAATGTTAAGAGGATGGCGGGAACGAACATACCCACCTCAGTCAAAGACATCTTTATAGTCGTTGTGAGCCGTGTGTTTTCTTGTCATGGTTTTTGTGACATTTTTTTAAACTTGGTATTCGGAAACAAGAGTCACAATAAAACACTTCCATAGCCATGCTTTCATAAAGCAAGGCTGGACGGAAAAAATGCTTATGACTGCCTTACGAATTGTCAGGTCTTTGTAGTAGAAGATATATGTACTTATTAACGTTCTAAGACTTTCAAAGTTTCCCTTTCACGCTACAGAGTGGGAACTATTTCAGACATCTAAAGGCCACTATCAACTTTTCCCCTTCTTTGAGTTGCTACTAAGCCGCTGAGATCCTTGAAAAATGCATACCTTGCCTTTGACAACATCAAGGATAAACAAATAGAATCATTGTCTTCAATAATGCTAACCTGTCTAACAAATTAAATGTTTTTTTTTTTTTTGTTTCTAAGATGTGACCTTTTTCGAGAGTTTATACCGCTCTAATAATTTAAATTAAATTTATTTACAAAAGTTTCTCTGATTGCATTACATTTCTCGATAAAGCATTGACTTTCCATCATTTTCTTGTATAAAAATATAATTCAATTCACTTTATCCCGACATTTTGTTTCTTTACAAAAACGAAGAAAAAAGAGAACAAAGTGTGCACAGAACAAAAAAAAAAAAAATAAATAAATAATGACGGCGATCTTATGAACAGGTCGAAATATTTACTGGCACGTATCATGCACACGTATCGGTTGCGGTGCGCAATTGAGGTGATAAACTTTTTAGTAATACCCGTGTATACATACATCTATAAATCCACTCTACTGCTACCTCGCATATATGAGCTTTATGTTTGTGGTATCGTACTTTTAATATTGGCGGGGAGAGTGCTGCAATTTTACGGACATTGTATGGAATAAAAGTAACGAAAATCTACGTTTCATTGTGTGCAAAATATTCTCGTATTGCAGGCAACGGACATGTGTTGTGTATGTCGTCCCACCGTCTCACTCCCTTTCCCCTGACTTGCATCATCACTCTTGTCTTCATATCTTTTTGAAAAGAACCGAAAACCAGAAAATCACAAGTGTTACCGTTTGGTTAAAAAATCCCGTAAAAGTTGAAGGTTTATCAGCCACATATTCCAGAGCCGTTGTTAAAATTGCTGCAATTCCTCCTTTTTTCATATATACGCTTGCAGTTGTTTATTGGTTTATGAGTATTGGAATGTTTCATTAAAACTTTTTGGAAAATTTTTGAATGTTTTTTTCTCATTTCATACTTACGAGGCGAAAAGTGCTCAATAATGTTCGATGAAAGAGAAGACAACGAAAAATTGTAAAGTCAAGGACAAGATAAAGTTCAAAACTTTCCATTTCTAAATTTTCCTAAGGGTTGACTTTTCGCCTCTCTTTGTTTTATATACGAACATCGTTTTTAGTGTAAATAAATTGGAAGTTTGTAAGCGATTCAAAGAAAGTCTCTGAAATATCCAACCACATTAACTAACCGTGTCAACGATGGAGCCTTTTCCGTACAAAAATTTTGAAAAGACTCTGGTAAACATTGCACAATGTGAGGAAATTGTTAATACCACAACTACAGCAATCAGCACCTCTGTCTCGGTCCTCACTTCCGGCCCCCACAGGTATAGCGGACATCTTCTTAGTGATTGCTTCGTAGTAAGAAGAAGATAAGGGCATTTTCCATCTGCAGCACTCAGCATCTCTTTCTTTAAACTCCCTTCATTCTGGCAAGCTTCTTTATTGTTGTAGCTTGTATTTGTTTTTGTGAAGCCCGCTATTGTTGCAACTCTTTGCATTGCGAAAAAATCACTTCAGCCATTGTTGATGGAGGATTTGTAGACTTTGTTTGTACTGCTAGGAACAGGAAAAGCAATGACGAGTTCTTACTGCTTTTCTGTGTTGGAAATCAAAATTTTCACACATAGTGAGAAATCCTGAAAAGAACAACATCTTTTCTCCACACATCTTTTTTCTTTCAAAGTTACATAAGAATTAGGATTATTTGTGTGGATTTATTTCTAAAGCGTTTTTAAACCGCGACCCGTCTGTCAAATTACCTTCTATAGGATTTAGAGCACAGTATATGTGAGGCGTTTATTGTAAAAGTGGGGCAAATGCGTTTTCGACAGATAATGATAATTATAGGTAAAAGTTAACAAGATCGTGTCATCCGTAAACAAGTTATGGTGAAAAGAAAACTCAGATTTCTTGATATTTGGGAGATGGAAATTTTAGCTGGGAACGCGCTTATTTTGAAAGTGGTGCAAGTCCATCTTATTCACTTGACAAATGCCAAACCGGCCAGAAAATCGCTGCCTGAAGACGAGTGTTAAAATATTTTGTATTCTTCTATGAATTATAAAAGGCATTACCATATCCTAAGCTAACAGCATTAATTACATCTTATAATCGGCTTATATATGTATTGAATCAAGACTGATTAAGTTATTATGGTAAACTGGGGTGAAACTATAGCGTCCAGCGGAGCGCAACAAGTAACACCTTCCTAGTTGAAGGGAACACAGAATGTGACAGCTAAAAACCTGGTAGAGAGAAGCGCTCTGGCTAAAGTAGACACCTAAAGCTGGCCTCAATGTGGTTGGAAATTATTCTCTCCAAGGACAATGAAATGAATACTATCGATTAGGAATTTTTATTGCCAGGACAATCATTCACACCAAACAATCGCGATGTTGGAATGATAGAAAGCGCAATCTGGAAGACCAATTTCTGATAGATCGCCCAGAATTACTATGATAATGTTATCAAATGAATAAATATTTATACACAAATGAACAACATTTAGTTTTTATCAATAAAAAAAGGGATGATACGACTGAAACATTGCAATCGTAAAAACTCCTTAATTTTGAAAAGGCGACAAGTCCATTTAGGTATGGAAAAAGGTTGGCATGCTGGCGCCACTACCCAGCACTTTTTTGAATAACAAACTTACAAATGCAATACCGAAGAATCCAAAAATTGTGTTTGCAAATATTTTCAAATTAATTGAAATGCAAGCTTCTAAATATCTCGGAATAAGAGAAAATTGACTTGCTCCACTTTCGAAATAAACGGCTCATATGTAGAGATGTTCGCAAGATGTGCACAACTGGGGCTTTCCAAATTTCGAATTCATTCATTTACGTATCAAAACACGAGCCTCGTTTATTGTTGCATTGTATGCCAGATGGAAAATATTTCGAATGATTTATGGTAAGCTTTTTCTCCCAATAAACACATAGTTAAGCGCAACAACATTGAATCATGAATCGAGAATAATGAAAAGAAGAAGAATTTTCGCTCTGGCATTATTTACCTACTTATGAGGCAAGCATCTATGTGCATTATTGCTTCGGATATCTTTTAAGAGGAAAAATCTGCGCCTTCTACTCCACAGTAACAGTTTATTTATTTTTTTTGCTCTCTCTTCAAAAATTTTCTTGATATCATTGCACACGAACATTTATGAAAACCTCAATGATCGCTAAGACCACAAAGAATTTGGGAACCGCGAGGGCAAAGTGAGCTGTTGATAATAACCTACAATTATATGTAAGGCAATAAAATATTTTTCGAATATTCGGATCTCTATAAAGATATTTTATTCATGTACATGACTATTTCAATACCAAGGGTCTTCTTGCTGGTTTGATATTAAGGGTCTTCTTGCTACATCTTGCGGATGACGAGATTTACTTTCCTCTATCTCAGAACTTTTATTTCGAAATTGTGAACCTTAGTCTTATTTATTTACATTTACTTTTGTTTTTACCTACGCATAAATTATACAGAAATCTTTATCTTTCGTTATGTGATGACTGCGTGCGTGTGTGAATTAAGTAAATAAGCGGTATTAAATTATTTGATTATTGTGCCTTCTTCATCGTTACTTTAAGCATTCATTGCCTTTGTTATTGTAATTCGGTTTGATTCTTTTTGTGTTTCCTTTCCCTCCTCCGATGCTATATACTTCACAATAAAAACAAAGCAGTAAGCAGACAAAAGTCAGGAAAAAGTATAACAAGTATAAAAATCATACAATAGGTTTGTGGCGCATCTTTAATACCCTATATATATATATTTATATACATGTATACATGTAATTGGAAATATGTTTGCTAGTCATGGCAGCGTGTGTTGATCGCAGGATTCAAATTATTCACATCAATATTGCAGGCGTCTCTTTTATTTATTTCCTCAGTTATTTTTAGCGATTTAAGAGCAGTGTTAGACGTTTCGACTTAAAATGCTTGCGTCAACTTTCAGCTCTCTGCCTTAGTTTTTGGAGCTCTAAGACTTCAGCGAACATGATGCGAAAGATGGATGGATATCAAATCGTTTATTCGCCACAGTGGACATTTTTGACCTTAATCTTACCCTGATAAGCCTTTTTATTTTAATTTTTCCCATTATTTAATAATCAATTTCCAAAAAAAATTTTTGTACTTTGCTTTAAATTAAAAATATATGAGCCGAAAAGATAAATAAACACTACAACGCTATAAAATAAAGTGTTATAAGTTTAAAGTTAGTTATGATGTCCCCTTTCACGAGGCGAGAACCGAGATGCGACTCCCAGTTACGTAGTCCGAGGGTGACATTTGGGGAAGAGACGCATTGAGGAACTGTGCATTCTTTTTCAGAACGGCAAGCTCGGTATCACATTCGACAATTTCTTTGCGAGCTATGAATTGGCAAAAGTTTATGTGGAACGTGCACCAGCAGCTATATATTTTATGTTAGGTCACAGTGAATTTTCTCTTTGCGTAATTCAAAATCAAAAAATTTATATTACCTGGGTATAATATTTTATATTTATATGTGAGAAGAGCCATAAACAAGCACAATAACGCTTTAGTTATTGCTATGAATCTTATAAGTGACTGAGAGCCACATCGTGATTTGATTCGTTATAAAAACGCGTGGCAAAATTATGATGAAGTGTTACAAAAGGGAGGATAACGTTATTGCATCCTCATCTTTCAACATATATAAACAATACTTGTAGGAAGCAGCATTTAGAAGCAGCAAAACAACAGATTACAATGTTTAAGAAAATGTCTGCATGTGTGCATTCAGTCCCTTCGCAGCGAATGACTCGTTTACTTTTAGTGCTTACCCATAAGCTATTGCTACAATGGATGAATGCGCATGAAATAATTTAAATTTATTTTAATGCAAATCATTGCTCAGTAATAAACATTATTTTAGTTGCAGACATACCTATAGCAGCCTTAAATTATAAAGAGAAATCAAGGCATTAACTCTTGCCAAAACAAATAAACTCGTCTGCATATTGACAGCCGTATGCTGAGCAACGTGACAGAGTCATCATAGCTGCGCCAGGTTATGTTACTGAGCTGGAAACTTAGGGATTAACACATCCTTAGCCTACGTAAGGTCATCTTTCGAGACAACAAGCGACTTAATACAAACATACATATGATATATACACATACATAATATATACATTGTATATGTTGATAACATATGCATAACCCAACGCTTAATAAGATCGCAGGACGACGCATAGATTTCGCCACTATTAACGAATCCTCCCAGATGTTGTTTTAGTGACGCTACTTTTGTAAATCAATGGAAAAATCTGAATTCCATGTGTTGAACAAATAAACCTTACTTTTTGAACGAAAACTGACAGATCGTTGATATTAGTTAGACACGATATGGGTCTGTCGACTGTGTTGCCATATATATATTTGCTAAACACGGGAGACTTATTGGTAGGCGATAAACATAGCGTAACCTGTGGTGCACGGTAATCTTCATAGGATCCTAGAAGCTTATCTTCTGATGAAATGCGTGTTTGCGTTTAAGCGCTGTACTACATAGAAGAGAATAAAGCGAACAAAAAAACTTAGATCGATTATATATATATTGATATTTTATTGCTAGTAATCTGGATTCTTTCAAGATGAAGACCGGAGTACATTCCGTAGTCGTAGATATTATGAGTTAAGACCTACAGCACATCTGATATAATTCAGTACCATATGAAATATGAAAGAGATATTAGGTGTTTTTAACTCACTTGAATAGTACAGATCACCGCTTTCGCCATATTGAAGCTTTTATGACACAAAAAAACAGCTTTAGTCCATTTTGTTGATGGAGTCAACGAAATAATAGCAACTTTTTTATGTTATTGCAATGGAAATGACTTTGCGTAATGAAAAATTGTAGAAAATATGCATAGACGAGCTAAGCGAATGCATTAAGAGAGATATCGAGCGAAGAGCTGAGCACAACATCCTCTATTTTCGTGCTCAACTAGCATTAACCAAATAAATTAGCCTAAGCCGACAACAGACAAAATGAATCCAATTTACCTGCAATAGAAAATAAATTTTAAAGGCCAATGCCTCCTACTGAACACATCATTTATGGGCAGGTATGTACACATTCATATGAATGCATACTCACTCCTAAGCATTCACATATATGCCGTGTGCTCATGTGCGGTTCAGCACAAATCTCTTATCGTAATTCGAAGAAAAATACAACGAGAGCAGCACACTTTTAGCTGCAAGAGTTTCCAGAGGCTTTGCTTAGGTACACTGGATGGGGTACATTTTTACAGTAGCAATAATTGTAATGCCATGGATGTGTGTATGTTTGTGTGTATTCTTAAAATCTTAGCATTGCTAGGAACGAAAGCAAGGTTTGTTGATGCTGCTATTTTTCGAAGACAATTATTTTGCATTGGAACGTAAGAAGAAGAATAAACATGATTGATAATAGAAACTGTCAAGATCTCCATGGGAAGAAGACCAAATCCATGTCATGCATAAGTATAATTATTACTTTTATCTTGAAACTATGTCACTTGTAAACTGCTCTTTTTTGTTTTTGCTTTCATCTGAAAAACAGTGCACTTGTGCCTGAAATACAACAACAGCTAACTATGGATAGAAATGTTTTTAATTCACAACTCAATTGCTCATGAAAATTTCAATGAGAAAACAACAGCGTTTCTTTGTGTCTAACCTTTCATGTCCTCTGCAAGACAAACGAAAAGACAGAAGAGACGAAGAGGAAAGAAAATATACTTAGAAAATCGTGAACTGCAGTACATTATGTGCCTTGGATATTAATATATAAAAACTAGCAAAGCAAGGGGCTAAAAAAAGTCGTTGTTCGCTTGCTCTTACCGTGCAGAAATCGCTCATTCCAGTGAACTAAAGAAAACCCAATCAAGCAGAAATACATACTTTTTTTATTTTCAGCAGTTAAAATTTTTAATGCTTCATAAAGTAAACATTGTTTGACGTGAAGGTCTTTATTCTGAAATGATAATAATGTGGAATTTTTTTGCTTTTTTTTTTTTGAGAAGTTTTCTGAAATAAATTTTGTAAAAAGCAAATTGTGTTCGCATCATTAATTAAAATTTTAATGAGCCATTATGGTAATTTTCTGCGCATTTAATAATACTGGATGTGAAGAAAAGTTAGAAATTTTTTACATAATTGTAACTGAATGCGCTTCTGCTCATAAATGAAATCAAGCATCGAATCAATGAATAGTTGAAAGAACTTTTTACATTTATCGTTTTCTTTTCGCTAATCGATTATGCAAGTATTTAGAACGCTTTATAGGTGTCTTCGCAAGCGACCGCTGATTACCGTTTATTTACTTAATATAATGCGTACATGACCCGATGCAAGTGACGCAAATTTTTAATCGAAAATAGTTTTAGTGTAACCAGTTCGCTACCGGCACATTTAAAAAGCTCCAACTGTTTACTTGGAGAAAACATACCGTGTGCCGTGGAATGGCAAACAAAACCCCAACTTCTGCTTCTGAAGCTCTATTTTAAAGCTAGAGGCATCAGCATAAGTTATCCCGCTAAAGGTTGCTTAAGCTTTGAATTGGTCGCACCCTCTTTCAAAAGAAATTGCATAAGGCGGCAAACGTTATCGTTCGATATAGAGTTTTTTCGACCTTGGGTCGACCCAAAGGCAGAAAACGTGATCGTTTCCAAAGTCGGTTGACTGCAAGTTGATAGCATTCGACTGCTTTCAAGGCCTAATAAGCCGTCGTTTTGCCAGTTGATAGCATTCGACTGCTTTCGAACCCTAGTAAGCCACCATTTTGCGAGTTGATAGCATTTGATTGTCTTCGGATTCTAATAAATTTTCCATTTGTTGTATACTCTGCAATTTATTCGTGATATCATCGGCATATGAATAACAGAACAAATGCAAATAAATACAATTAAGAAGACGCAAACTAAACAATCAAATAATAAAACAGGAAACCAAACCAATTATTTTTAATATATTAAAATATAATATAAAACAACTGAAACAATGACATGAATAGATCATAAATGATAAAATTTATAAACTTTTGATTTTCATAAAATGTAAAGTTCATCATGTCAAGGCCGCCACTATACTAAATAACTCTGAACAACTTTGCGCAAAAAAATTTGTAAAAAAAAAAAAATTATAGAACAAAGTTAAAACCATGTTAAACATAAGCATAATAAATTTAGATAAATATATTAATGTTTGTTTAAAATTTGAGTTTTGTTTCCTTAAAACTCAAATTCAAATTTATTTTCTTGTTCAATTTACGTAGATCGCCTCTAAGTTCTTCCTACTTCTTTTAATGTTTTCATTCTAGAATTTTGGCGCTTTTCCGCTTTTTTCAAATGAATTTTGTTATGATCGCCTTCTCAGAATTCGCTGTGGTCTCGTTCCACATTTTTGTCGTTGTGTCTACCATCTTTGTAGTTCTTCCACTTAATGTTATTTCATTTCCAATCATTCCCAGATATTTCTTTGCGTACTCCTAATTCTTTCCTCACAATACCCTATTATTTTACGGCGCTATCGGACAAAAGCATCTAAAATTATTATTTGTTTTGTGGTGTAGAATATAAAAACTTATGCGTTAACGGATGGCGTCACCGCACTGTTCGTTACAAGTTGCTCGCTAGCGAAAGCGTTATTCGATTCCGTAAAGTGATCCCTGTTTAATTCGAGAGATTGTGCAGTTTAATCATAATGTGCAGCAAATAACGGCCGCGTTACGATATCAGAAGTGAAAGTGTATATGATGCAGAGAAGGTGGGCCGTTATCGTCGACCATGAGGCTGAACATTGATGACCAAATGTAATGAACGGTGACTTGCCCAAACCTAACTTTATCTTTTCTTTTCATATGATCACTCACTCAATCGATAAGTGTTAGGCTTAATCGACGGAACGTACCTACTACAGCTAAGATCAAACAGGAGCAAACAGCACCCACGGGCACCGAAATGGTACACGCTATCCTTGCTCGCCTACGCGTCAGCCTGAAAAAAATGAAGCGACCACTAGTGGACCCTATTACCAACTGCATGCAATTAAGACAAAACAGCGGCCCAATTTGCCGGGAATCATGATATCGCAATTTTCTAGCATAATGTTGTTCGGTCTTATATAGTAAAACACGGCCAAAAAAATGCTACCAGCACTGAAGTATTAGACGCTACCCTCACCGTCGTATTCACCCGACTTTACGCTGGTGTCGAACTGGACTACCCCTCCCAAATGCGGTAGCAAAAAATTGATCAAGTAGTTTTTTCTTAGATGAGAGAAATAATGGCTTGCATTACTAAAATGTCGACAGAAACTTATTTGCGCTCCTAATAAAACAAATTCGAAACAGAAGTTAAAGAAATGAAGAAAATGTAACGGCTATGTGTGAGGGTGTGTTAGTGGAAATATGAATTTATCAATTGCGCAGAAGACGCATCCAAACAGGCCTCAGAAGACAAAATAAATTTTAATAGCATTTCCTACGACGGGAAAAGTTATTCGTTATTCTCTTTATATAAAAAGTGTAAGGGACACAAAAACAAAAATCACTTTTTTGCATGAACATTACAAAGACGGATACGAAGTACAAGGGAAAAGGAACTATGTTTAACTTAGTAATAGGTGATGCGGAAATAGTCTGCCTGTTCAAAAGCTTAATGTAACGGAATTTCTTTATACTTTCACAGAAACACTCGCTATTTGGCAGCATTCTTTGTTTGTCTATCCATATGCAATATTCAGAGACACGCATTTTGCGTAAAGTCCCGATCATAACATCTTCATTCGGAATCTTTTTGGCCGCCACCCTCTGTGTCTATACGCATCGTAGAGCCGGTTTGTCGTACAATTGTCAAAACTGTAAATATAATGTTTGAGTTGATGCGATGAACTTGCTAAGAAAATATTGAAAAGCAAGTTACGATCTAAGGGAGATATCGACTTAGCAAATACATGTTTGCCAAGTTAAAAGCAAATAGATTGGAAATTAACGATTTTCCCTTAACTTTTGTCTAAAACTTATGGCTCTTACCATATATTTTACTTATTGTTATACCAGAAGGTTACATTTTTATTTCCTCTCCTAGCTTATTACAGATTAGGGTAAGGTTTTGATTCGTATCACGCCGAATCGCCCGTCCATCGTCCGCTGGACGAGCTAATAACTTTAAGTGGCCTAAAGCGTATATCAGTATAAATTGCAGCATAAATATTGTTTAAAGTTACATACACATATAATAATTGTCCAAGCGTGCGTGTGCAAGACTAATTTCAATCGGCCACGATAATTAACAGAAATCTTTAAAATTTTTTCATATTTACCCGAGTTAAATGGTGTCTAAAAATCATCTCAAACCGCCTATATATTCCTTATATGTTTTCATATCCTTTGTAAGTATTTTTAATGAGAAAAGTGGCTTTCCTTTATACAAAGGTAAATAAAATCGCTACATATATATATGTACGTATGTATATGTGTCTACAAGTATCTTTCAACTTTTACGACTAATTAAGAAAATTTGAATACAAAACGAAGGAAGTCGGAACAGAAGCATTCATAACATCGTCTCACTGAGCTGCTTGTATGTGCAGCATCACATTTTCTCCGCCGCTAAGCGATTATGAATTTGTTTTAATTACACTAACTTGCGCTAATAAACTTCTTTGCATGTAAGGAGTTTGAAATGCATTCATTTATCTGGTCTTGGAAAAGTACGTATGTGCATCTGTTCATTTTTATCAACTCTAAAGACATCAAATCAAAATGAATGCAGAAGACTTTGCTTTAGCAAGCACGTATCCATTATGGATAGGATAAACTAATACATTTAAAATTATTTTTATTAGCAGCGTAAAAAGTGTAGGACTTGGTCTTTACGATCTTGTAAAATTTTAAAATTGAACTTGTTTTCAGGTACTCTCCACCTAGAGTAGCTAATATTCGGCTTCTGCTTCTTGTTGCCCTGTTTCTTCGTTTCTTCATACATGCATACATTCAGTACAAAGTTGTTCTCTATTGAATGCACAGAAAATGTAATGATTCGAAGCATTCATGTCCCGCTTAGACATAACACTAAGAATATGCGAGAAATGAAAAAAAAAAAAAAAAAAAGTTAAAAGAATATAAACTAAATTTACGAATGAACACGTACACGGCATCGTCTAGTTGAATGTGAGCACTAAAGAACTAACCAAATAACTGTACTACGCGTTCGCAACTCTAATCGAGAAACGGCACATTGTTCCTTTTAAAACCGTTATGTTTGTGAATCCAGAATTTGATTGTCCCACCACCTTTTTCCTTCTCCTCCTTACCTATGCAGCTTTCCTTTTGAAAAAATCGATGTTTCCTCAATGTGCACACATTTAGCACAACGCATTCACTAAAGGCGATTTTAGAGATTTTATTCAATGATTTCACTTAACTCCTCGGAGTTTTGCATTGCATTCAAAAGTATTAAGTAATTAATCACAACAGTTCTTAGTTTTCAAGTTAACATAAGTGTATATACAAATCATATTTTAATAAAAACAAAGGCGAAAATATATATAAACACAATGTGAACACAATAGAAACAAGCGGAAATACATCGAATTGGCAGAGTACCAATTTCGAAAATCGAGCACTAATTTGGCACAAAAGCAAAGCGGAGGGCTCATGGACTCAAAGGCGACTCCACTGAAATCATAATATGATTGTGATTCACTTTTATATCCATTTGTATGATGAAACCGTGATATCAGTTCAAATTACGGAAATGCTTTAATTTATCTTCAATTTGGACGCACTGTAAGACCGTCTAATGCGTAGCTGTGTAAATAACAAATAAAAGATTTAGTGTAAGAATGCTATGCATTTACTTTGCACTCGAATAGAAGCTTAAAAAATCGACTCCTTTCATTTGTAATTGTGGACAAAATCTTGCGGCTAAACATATGCTTTGTGGACGCCAAGGTCCTTCTAATATACGAAGACCAGTTATCGGTGCATCTAACCATATGCACATCTTGAAAGTACGTGGACAACATAATGGCCATAAAGTATTTAATTTCGTTTAAGCGACTACAATAGATCGCCTAGTTTTAAGCCTTTAAAAAGCAAGAAAGAGAGAGAGCGGCCTCAGTTACTAAGTATGGAAAGAATTTATTTCTTTGCTCTAAATAAATTCGAGTAATAATAAGAAGCAAGCATCTCGCTCTTGTGGACCGTCTTATCTTCAAATTCTAACTTTGAAATGGTAACTGGCTGGTCAGCAGCCACCAGAAATCTAAGTAAGCGGCGGCTTGAAAAATCAAGTCAATGCCTTACTTTGCCTTAAAAACATCAGCTTGGCTTTTAGTTGATTCACAATGTTGACCACAATTTACTTATACCTACGACCGAAGGAAGGGGAATATACATATGTTTGCTACATCCTAAAGGAAGCTTCAGCGGCCCTACAGAGTGTATATAATTTTGATCAGCGTGACAGACAAAGTAATAATTGATTCAATTTTCCTTTCTTCCCCTTTTTTAGGGATTTTCTGGTTATTAATCTTAAGGCAAAGAAGACAGAATGTTCATTATTATTATATGTTGTCATTATGGATATGGAAATGTGAACCGGAACCGAATCGGATCCGAATACCACGCCCGGAGAAAATACATATCTGAAGTTGTGTTTTCTTTTATAGCTTGAACAACTGGCAACAATTGGCAAACGTAATACCATCACATGTCACAGCGCAAAAATAGTTTTCCTAGCAACGAAAACGTCGTGTTTCGTGCCAAGTAAAGAACATTCGCCGACAGCTTGTTTTTTTCGCCTAAACGCCTCACTTCTTACGGAAATGTACATAAAGGCTCAATGACTGATTTGTCGTAAAGCAGCAACGTTTTTTTTTTTTTTGGCGCGGTGACCACAAATTTTCAAATAGCACAGCTAGCGATCGGCAATATTTCGAACAAACTATGTTGTTATCCTCCTCATGCAGTAAATGTGTATTTCCTACACAACAATTGTAGCTACATATGTACATATGACAAGTGAATTACGTTTGTTTTTGCAATCAGCTTTTAAATGCTCTCACAAGCAAAGAATTGTTTTAGTTTATTAAGATCGTAAGAACGTAATTGTGGAGAGATCCTCAGATTTTCAAATTCGCTATTATTTAAAAACATATATATAAAGCTTCAACTTTCTCTCTCAGAGCTTGCGTCGATGAGTGTTCCCAGAAGCAAGGGATGGCTTTGTTGGACGCATGATTTTTGCTCCTAGGTGTTACCTACGAAAGGACAAATCTAGTATATCCCCTCTCTCGGCAATGGGTGGAATAAGTCAGTCGAAATGGATGCGATTATTACATTGTTTCCAGGAAAGTTGTTAAGTGAAAGAGAAGAAGAATAATTCATTACATAAACGTGATATCCGTTCATGCGTTTCAGTTGAAACGATATTATTGCCATAATGTACTACATCAACGGTGGGAAGTCATTGAGATAAAGATATAAATAAACAACAGTAAATCTACGTCCTACTAATAGTCATCCATAAAACATTATAGGCAGCGTTCTAATAGCTGATGGGGTAAATGGTAGCTACCACATTCATTCAAATAAATTACGCTATTAAAAAGTGGTAAAGTAAGTTTAATAGTCGAGGCCTAACTTTAACAGTAATGAGTATACCGTGGCTTAACGCTTCTGCAGGCACTCTCACGCATGAGGCTTGTGAATCTAATAAACCTTTTTTAAGCAAACTGATAACGCTTCCATTGCGAAGAATTTTTGCGCTTAATCAAAATGCATAAAATTTTCAACGTAACCAACGAACCGAAGCCCAGAAGTGTATGGTACATATTAACGGTTGACTCTCACAATTTGTAAAAGTAATTCTGTTAAATTAGAAAACGTAGTGTATGAGCTTCTGAATAACCGGATATTTGGATATTTCAAGCAGATAGATATTCAATGATTCATGTGGCAAAATGTTAATATGACCAAATTTTATGTTCAGTTATAATTTTCGCGTAGGAACCTTCCATTCATTCATTGCATACAAATTTCATGCATTTCATACCGTCACACACATACTCACACCTTTCTGTCTCTTTTTTTTTTTTTATAATTTAAGAGGAAATAAATATACGTTACGGTTAGTTTGTGGATATTTGCACAACTTTTGTTTTTGGTTTTAGCTCGTTGCATATGTATTCGTATGTGTATGTGTGTGTGTGTGTGTGTGTGTATGTGTGTGTGTGTGCATGTGCTTGTTTGGCACAACATCTAGTCTCGCTTTTTATCTACATCAATGGACAAACTTTTATGTAAATATGTTTAGAATAGGGTAGAATTTCATTAAATCATGGGTTTTACTTAATTCGACGTGCTTGGAGGAATTGCATTTATTTTCTGCTATATATATATATATATAGCATATATATATATATGCGTTGTGATAAATATTTTAAATTTTTGCGACTCTGTTTGGTAATTTTTATGCTGTCAATGCTCTCGCTGGATGCGTATGTGCAAGAGCGTAGTAGGCATGTTCATGTGAACTTAATACGTATTAGTGTTCACCTTTCACTGGAAATTAAATACTGCCAAATGGGAATTTTTGTAATTTCTTTGAAAGCGTTGCGCAAAAACAAAAAAAAAAGGCGCCCGAAAGAGAAAATATAAAACAAAAACACACGATGTGCTGCTTACTCTGATTGCCGTAGTTACGTCATAACATTTTGTTTGCATTACCGTTATTATGTTTGCACACCCAAAAATGGTGGCTTTCATACATATAGCATTCCATTTGCATCATTGAGAAATACGCTGCAGGGACTAAGCATTTTTTTTTTCTTTTCAATATGACCATACACTCAAGGGACGTGTAACATCACGGTCATGGTCGAAAAGAATTGGAGAAGGAGAGGAAGAGACAGGAGAATGGACGTCACCCAACGATTGCATGCCTAATCGATAAGTGTTATGCCTGAGCACTCACTGAGGCTACGCCCAACTGTGGTCAAACTGCACTGAGATTTGAAACCGTGAACACCGCTTTGGCGGTCGAGATTCTTACCTATCTGGCTAATTAAGCGATTGTAGACTTATTACCTCTTCTCAGATGGCAAGGCCATCCAAGACTGAAATTATCGGCAAAATGGCGATGCAAAATAATCGAACAAGCTGACCGGAAGAGATTTGAGATTTCTGCGTGCTTTTCGTGAAACCGTTCGTGGAATTTGATGCACGCAATCCTGCGTTGTTTTCTGTTATTTATTTATTCATATCTCATTTACACATGACATTCAACTAAAATAAGTTAAAAGTCGAAATTAAGGAGCTCTTGGCAACCGTAGTTCAAGTAGGCAAGATTAGAAGCTAATCTAGATGCAAGATAGGCGAAGCGCGCTTGAAGAATTGAATCAAATATTGCAACTTGGATTTTTACGAAAGACTAATTCTAAAAGGATTGAAAAGTCCGCAATTATATCTACAATGACGAAGCTTTTGAATGAAGCTCTTAAATGAATATCCGCAGGGTATTTTTTCTTAAATGGCCAGTCACTCGGAGGAAATACTTCTAATCGTGCAGCATGGTGGCCCTCACAAAGGGGCGACAAAAGAGAAAGGGATAGAGAAGTGACCGCAGACTAGCGGATGTGTGTGCCAAAACGATAAATGTTATGCCTTTACCGGTTAATCATTCATTAGAGCTACGAAGAAAGTAGGATTAACCGCATATTAGATTTGAATCTTACCTACTACGATTCTTACCTACTCACTTATTTATGCGGATTGTATGGCGGCGAGGTAGGGTATCGAATGCTGAGCCTCGTCCCACTACAACGTTTACTTATTTCCCTTCTATTCTTCTTTAATTTAAATATTATTCCTATATATCTGTCTATATAAATGTAAACTAAAAATTGCAAGTAAATTCGATGCTTTGCCCAATAAAGCAAAAATGAGTTGAATTTTTCCTAACCTTCCAATTTACAATTTAAAAAATATTTAATCTTACATTTGAGTGATTACATATAAAATGAACTCTCTGTAGTATATAAATTTCGAAATAAAAATCTTCTGTAATAGATAAGTGCGTACCAGTTACAAATTTTATTATTTATTCTTTGTTCTCAGGTAAATAAAATATGTTATGTGCATGATTGTAATATTCTAAAAAACGTCTTTGCACTCTTTTGAAAATTAAATAATGAAAACACCTGATAGGCACTCATATACATGTTCATTATTCAATTTGTTATTCAATTATATAATTGCATAAAACTGCAGGGAAAGAAAAAAGATCTCTTCTTCCATTTTTCATTTTTGCTTTCTTCTCATTTCATTCGTGAACTCCTCCGTGTCCATACGCAAACAAAAAGATTATCTTTTAGTACTTAAAACAATTGCTATTGTCGTTAAATGAAAATGAAAATGAAAGAAAAAAAGAAAAAAAGAAAAAAAATGAATTCCTTTTGTTTTCAGTGAAATACATTTATATGTTATTTGCCACTTGTTTTTCTCATTGTTGCGTACACAGTGCATGAAATGCATCATTTTATGTCCAGCAGTCTGAATTACCCTTTAGGAATCCCACAGTGTTCTTAGTCAGCGTAAAATGCTGAGTTGATGGCGTTGCAAGGGGATGTTAAAATGATTACAAATTTTATTGCTTAATAACATCTCGTACTTAAGATTTTTTCCCTGGAAAGAAGAAAAACAAACTCATATTGAGGGCATATTTTTTTTTCGCTTTAAGAATAATAAGATTCATCAGATGAGCTGTAGTCTATACTTTGTAAGCAAATGGAACTTTCACACGTTAATCAATCCTACTGCGAATAAGAAACAATGGGAGATGTTCTGGAGAGGGGTCACCATTTTTAAACAAGTTAATAAAAACCGTCTTTAAGTGTTTAAGTGTTCAAATAATCATCCAAGTTAAGCTTTATGGAACGCAATAGTCTGAATCCATCCAAACGATGACCTTTTCTTTCTTCGTGAAGGCCATTGAAAATAAAAATTTTCAAGACTTCAAGACGCCCATAAGTTAAGGGCGTATTTCATGAAAGTTTTTTACCCTCTGCGCCTATCCAAAAACTAAGACAAGAATGAACAAATTTCAGAAGCGTGACTGAAGCAGGCTTTAGAAAGAAACCAGTTCTGAGAGTACATGATTTCAATGCAAACTCTATGCACATTTCAAGAGCAGTCCTCTGCTTACTTTCTTTCGAGTTTCAAAGCACACTTCAAAATAATCCGTCGCAAACTGCGTTCAGAGTAAATGTTCTTCAACATGGGTCAAGCTTATTTTGTATACACGTGTTTGCCATGCTTATTAAAGTAATCCCTGTTTCATTTTCTGAGCCAAGGGAAGTCTCAAACGCCCGCAGGCGAGTATTCAGGTGCGCAGATTACAAACAAAGCTCTAGCCTTCCCAGATGCAAATTGTAAACTAATGGTCGTAGTCTCATGAAATTTTGGTACATTTTGTTGGATGGCTGACACTATCCAAAAATCATGTAGGTCCATCAATATTGTTGCCATATATGTACCAGCCAAGTGACTGATGTCTTAAGTATTGATTGATGCCTCCTCTCTACTCTTTTGATGTTTGAAACTGCAAACAATAAAGAAGTGGGTTTGGCGTAACACAGATTTTTGTTTTGTAAAGCAACTCAAGTAGTAAAGAAACTTTCCGCTACATTTCAACTAATTTCTTTTCATAAAAACTTATTTAATGTAGTCATAATAAATTTTCTTCTTTATCGTGGCGACAGCAGACATACTTAATTTATAACTTATTTAAAGGCGGGTTCAAAGCTCTTTCTTCAATTTGCATACAAAAGAAGTTCTGATGACCACAAAATCATCGAAAGCAAGTAAGAAAACTGTATGTACACGGCTGCGGTCGAATCTTTAACACCCAGAACGTATAGACTAAAGAAATGAAATTTAACTTGACTTTGCCATCTTTTTTATTGCAGTTTATGAGAAATGAGAAAAGAATTCATTTAGCTCGCTTTTGGAAACAGGGCTGTACTCAGTTTAGGTTGCACCGTAAGCAGATAGAAAAAAATAAAAGAATGGAAGGACGGATGGACGGACGAGTATACCTAGATTCCTTCAGAAGAGTACCTGTACTATATAGCATCTCTGTTGCAAACGTTTCGACAAAATGAATACAACTCTAATATCTCAGCGATAGGTATAATAAAGCGCTCTTTTGCTCATTATGCTTATAAATATTTCGCCAGGGGGTGTTCCAAAATGAACTGACATTTGAAATTCTTTGATAAAGCAAATTGTTTATTGGGGAAAAGAAACAACAATGGATAGGAATCCAAGAAATCCCCGATATTGGCTGGTCATGTAAAGACAAAAAATTTTGCAAAATTTTACAAAGCGTGTCAGTATAACTAGCGGGAAATGCACTTCATGGTGCGCTTATTAATGCACCCTTTGCCAGGTCAAATTGGAATTATCCAGCAGAAAATTCCTTGGACAGGTGGCGTTTGAAGAGAACCTGGAAATTTCAAGAGGAAAATCTCTCTCACATAATGAATATCTTTCCACATACTCTCGAACGTGCAATGCATCTTTTGAGCTAATGAAATGCAAAAAATCTTCAAAAATTTACATTGGTTTCGCCAATAAAACCCAAAAAAAAAAAGGAAAAAATAAATAAATATATAACCAACATTGTCAAGTCGCACGAGTCTAGCTTTTATCTCCACTTCGCTGTACCTACACATTTTTGCACTGCTTTGCTACATTATGCCTACCTACACAGTCCGCTACTATTTGTCATAATTTTAAAGATATAAAAATTTGTTTTTTTTTTTTAATTTTCTATAGGTCTATTTAGTTTGGCACACCGCGTACAATAAAACATACACACGCATCCTATTTACATTTCATTATTATTTTTACAAACTGACATTTGTTTTGTTAAATACATCTAACACCGACACGCATCATCATTTCTAGCGCCAGCTAACACAAGTGCATAGCGTTTCTGGCATTTTTTTCTTTTCCATTTCGTGTTATGTCAGTGTTCCAATTGTAAAATGTGTGCATTGTTGCAATTTGTATGCATAAATATTTTCCAGGCATTTTTGTTCACATTTGTCATTCTTTAATTATTCTATTGTATGTTAATGGACGCTTTTGTTTTTTGTTTCTTTTGATTATGTTTGTGTTTCATTTTTATTTACATGCATGTAAGCGATACGTGTGGCTCTTACTTAAAATTCGAATTGAATTCGAAAATAAATATATATATAAACGTATATAAAAAAAGAAAACGAATTATTTGCGTGCGTTAACGAAATAAACTTCTCTCTCTCCCGTTTAAGAGAGATACGACAAATTGGCGTCCGCCTATAACTCATACCGCACTCATGGAGCCATCGCGTTATCTTCTCTCGTTTCTTCAAATTGGTGACAGAACAGACAACTGTAATTTAATTTTAAAAGCGAAAAAGGTGTGCACACCGTATAAATGCCAACGTTAATTTTAATCTGCATACACACACATATATATCCCTCTAAAACTCCTCTAGGGGAATGTGTGTGTTCGTGTTCGTGTTCGTGTTCGTGTGGGTGGTCAAAACATTTTATGCCAAGTTAAGGTGTGCTTTAATTCAGATTTGTTCTTGATTAGCAAATAAATTGTAATTGCAAAGCTTTTCACTTGCCGAGAGAGACTCTTGCATTTAATTAACACTGCAATTTAAATAACTGCCAAATAAGTTGTTGATCGTTAGCTAAGATATCATCATCATATGAACATGATCATCTTAATTGAAGTCATTAATTGGCAAAGTTTTTTTTTTTTTTTCCTTTCTTTTATTCAATATAAGTTTTCATGTTACGTCAAAAGATCAATCCATTCACTGTGGTTCTCTTTATGCATATGCATGCGTATATATATATGTATATATGTGATGTGGTAAAGATCAAGAACTCGTTTGTGATTTAAATTATTGCCTCACATTTAAAGATTCTTATCCATATGTAGTCATTTTCATATCAGTTTAAAGATTTTTAGTTGCAACAAAAAGCGCTTACACACACACATGCATACCCATGCAAGCAATATTAGGAATTTTTTTTGATTTCTATCTGTGAAATTTGTCACGTTTTAATATAAATTAATAATAAGACGTCGGCGCAGGGAAATCAATGATTGAATTAAATGAATGAACTTCGAAAAATGATTGAAGGAGGGGTAATGCAAGACGAAGAACGCCACTGGTCCGTAGTACAGTCACTGGAGCTAAAAAAAACGAAACCAAAACCTATAACCAGCTAAAAGTTGTCAGATATTTTGATCGAAGCCAGCAGAACAGACTGGGCGAGTTGCACTAGCTCGCGTAATATAAATTCTCAAAAGACTGGTTTAATACTTTTCCTTGTAAACATTTTGATCATCAAAATTATCCTCACCATTAGCAAAAGAACAAACAAAGAACAAGAATAGGTTCCCAACGAGTAGGTTAAAGCATAGAATCCACGGATTAATCATTGAAGAGTACAAATTCGTACATTTAGAGAGTGGTGGCTACAAAGAGCGTAAGTTTTATGAGAAGCTCGCGCTGTGTCTGAACGTCCCAAATAACGAATAATAAAACAAGTGAAAACACTTTAGCCCACCTTTAACTATCCTACGCGACTTTGTTTAGTACCACTATTCTTACAGAAACGACGCTTCAAAATAAGACGTTATATGGTAAGTTGTCAAAAGTCAGAGCCGTTTTCGATAACGTTCTTCCTTGCGACCCTTGCGTAGGTTGACCACAAATTTACATGGACAGACATCGCAGGGACAAACGGGCGGACAGACAGGATTGGATCGATTCAGAATCATTTTCTGAACCCTTCCTCCTATTATAATAGTGCGCCCATGAGCTAGGCAAACGTTAACAAATAAAAAAATAGTACTGATTACTGAGGCAGGATTATTAGCTGACTATAGTTCAACAATGACCAGTGATTTCAAGGGAAATTTTCTTCTATTCCTTCGAAGGAATTTACAGTGCACTTTAGAAAACTTTATAACATTAATAAGCACCTGACAGCTTCCTGAAAGTTGAGGTGTTCTTTTTCAGAAGACTCTTACTCTAGGCTGCACAAAGGTTAATTTGTTTACGATAATGAAGTTTCCTTTCTTTTGTTTCTTCGTTTTTTAAACATTTCCAAACTGCAAACAATCCGTTAAATTGAAATAGTTCGTTACAAACAAATATAGCCCTTCTTGTCCTTCTCTCAGCATATTTGTGAAATATTTATGTTTTTGAAGTATTCTCGATGATTTCATCGATCTGTTTATTTAATACTTTTCGCTTTTTTCGAATTTAATTTTAACATTGCTGCTAGTGATTATTTTGATGCGATTGTTGTTGTATTGGTTGTAATACCAACTGAAAGTTTTTTGTATTATGCGATTGTAACGAATAGAAGCAAGCAACAGAGACTTGATATTCTCTGTACATTTAGATAGCTTGCGCAGCAACGAAAGCGGCGCGGAAGTACTCCTGCATGTTCATCAGTCCATGCATCAATCAACGACGTCCGACTTTTGCTTTCGTTTTGGACTGCCTTCGGATCAGCCGAGCTTCGACGAAACTAGGTTAAAAAAATCAGCTAAACCCGTCACCTGCTTTGCCCACGATTCGAAAAATGGTCGACAATGTCAATACCACAGCTTAAGTTAATCGAAATAAGTGAGTGGAAAAACCACATTACATTCAGCTATGAATCGTAAATATTTATAATCGCCTTGCATTCTGTATGCTTACAAGATCAAAGATTCAAACGGAAAGATCTTTCATTATTCATTGTAATACTGCAAGTGTTTTACAAGTTGTTTCCGATTGCATTGTCAGATACACTTAGTAAAGCGTTGGGTTCACTTTGCACCAACCTTGCGTAACTTCTTCTACCTGTTTCTCTAGATATTACGCCATGAATTCATTTTCATTAGAAAAATAAGAAAAAGTCTTCTTTTGTTCGCTACTAGGAGAATTAAGAAGTGCTAAGCTTCAAAACACTAGAAATCATTTCTTCATTTCTTCATTTCGTACGACAGAGCTAATGCTATTGTTACTATCAGACTCAAATGTTTTTGTGCAAAAAACATATATTTTTTGTCGCACGAGAACTCAATATGTTTTTAAATATCGCCTTTTACTGCGCCATACTTGATGTGTCTCAGAAATTCGTTGCACACCAATTATAATCCGCTTTTTGTTCTTCCATTCTTTTTTTCCACATTATTAATATTACACAAGCAACACGGACATATGTATGCATATTGATGCAGCATTCATTCAACGCATCGCTTTTCTTTCACTACCTTAGGCACTGCCCATGATAACGTCATAATTACGGGCCTCTGCATTTTTTCCTGCTACTGTTTCTCTTCTTCGACAAAGAAAAAAAAAGGGAAGGTGCTTTGGAGTGTGTTTCGTATCTCACGCTGTGCGTTTAAGCGTTCATTCGTTTTTATAACAACGGCGATTGAAAAATACTGGTTTGTTTATTACAAATATATATACAAAAGCATATGCAGATGTGCCCATCATAAACGTCAGACTATACAGCTTTTTACTGCTACCGATACTCTTTTTATGTTTCAAAGGGAAATATGCTAATTTCATTATTCTGTTTGTAGCAGCGCTACACCGCAGAAGGAACAAATATCAGAGTATCAGAGTCTTTAGAAAAGAAAAATATGTGATGAGAGCTGATAGGGTGCGTGATGCAACTACTTGCATATTAACTCTGCACAGGGCGCTTGCAAGCAACTCATCTCGCGAACAGTTTTCTTAATTTTCAATCAATATGTGATGTGCCATGTTTTTAAAGTAACTACTACGTTTGCTAGCTGGCGAACTTTTATCCGGATATCGTAAAAACTACTGTCTAGCGAATCTTTTTCATAATTTTTCGCTTAATAACCTCATTTGGGTGACCGCTACGGCGTTCGTCTTTCCAACTCATGAGAATTCTTTTAAACCATACCGTAAAATATATACATATTGCAAAAGGAAGGAGTAGCCTCGCCCAGATTAGAACCTTGCTAACAGGAGTATAACGCTTATTATTATTTTCCACCCTATCTACCGAGTGGATGGACCATTAATGACTGCCAGACTAGAGTTGAACGTTTTAAAACTTGAACCTTACGAATTTTGCGCTTATGTGACGATAGCGTTTCTTCTTTTTTTTTCAATAACCTACGTCGCCTAGACAAGACTTGGCACTTCTTAGATTGTTCTCTTAACAAGTCAAAACTTATATTTTTCTTTTAGGTCCGAAACAAATTTAAAATTATTTCCTACTCTTTTATGAATTTTTTCCGCGAATTAAAACAAGAAAAAAACGAAAGACTAAAAATACGAAAATGTCAAAATCTTTTCTTCATTACTTTTGGGTCCATTTTTTTCTAACTTAATGTAATTTTCTTGCTCTAGTTGGACATCAGAAGAAAATTGACTCATTGTTCGCCAATTTCCATGCGTATAGGAAGTAGAGGACTCGAAAATTTCGAAACACGTTCATCGATAACGTACTGGCTGGGTCAGCGCGCGAAGTCATCGCCATCTCTAGCTTCTCAAAGCTTATCTCGATTTTAATATGACTTATAGGGCGTAATGTGGTGATGGTCAAAAAGAGACACGCCCACAGGCTACTGGATGCGTGCCCAATCGCTAAGTGCGAAAACACTGCGATGAACGGTGAACTTAAGCGTCGGTAGTTCTAGTGTTAAAGAAGGGTCTTCCGAATTTTGGACTAAAATTCCACACTGATAGTTAATGCAGAGTCGAGGCCTTCGTTGGGCTAAGGTTACAATTACATGAATTTACATGAAATAAGTTGCAAAACGATAAAAATAATTGTTGATACACTTCGAAACATGTTTCGGGCCGGGCACAGAGAAATAAAAATCCTGCAAGAAAATGTTTTGTAAGAAAAACGCAAGACAATGTACATATAGTTAGTTATATGTATGCATCTACGTAAGGCATTGCATAATAAGTTAATTTTACATACGCGGACACTCACATGGCTTTTAGAACGCAATCGTACAGATATGGAGCACATGACTATCTACATATACATGTATAATTCCAGCGTAAATAAGCAAAATTTAATGTTTGTGTCATTCTCTTACATTTTTAGACAAAGCAAGTAGAAAAAGCATTAAACTCATCAATAATTTGTTTGTTCTAAGATTTCATTTGGCCCAATTTAAAGTCTTCGTAAAGCATGCTACGTTTTCTTATCGCAAGGTTTCTGCAAAATTTGTTACAAAATACTTTGTGCGCTATTTAATAAAGCATTTTATCAATGCGTAATGTGTTAGTTGGATGATGATGATGATGATGATGATGATGATGATGATGACGCCGCAAGTTGAATAGACCTATAAAAAAGGAAAATTGATGACAACAATTAGCCATCTGCTATGTGTCATTTTCATCACCAATGCTATCACTTTTCGAACACACATTACACAAATTCATTTATCTGCTGCTGCTCTTAGCGAGCAAGTGCTTTGCTCTCAGATATGTTTACTTTCTTGATAAAATTGAAATACAAAATAAAAATAAAAATTTGCATTTAATTTATTGAATTTTTTCTCTAAATTGTTTTTTATCACCCGAATATATCAACAAAAGGTGTTTATTGCTTTCACTTCAGAGTTATTGTTGTTGTGTAAATTATAAGAAATTACAAGCCAGCAAGCGATCCATATTATTAAATGTAAACAAAATGCGAATTACTTGAATATAAAACTAAAAACAAAAACAAAAACAAAAATAAGGAAAAAAACGAGGAAAATTAATTTTATTATAAAAACAAGTGGCAGAAAAGAAAAAGGAAGAGAAGTAAAAATCGTTGGTTAGTTATTATCTGCCACCTCCACCAACACTTGGAGAATGTTGGGACAAGCAACAATGGGTTGCTACCGCAAACTTGCTGGGGTGCTCAGCTTACTCAAGCACTGAACAATTGCGGGAGTAGAGGCGTTCGTTACTTTCTATATCTCATGTTTATGCAGGAGTGTTGGTCGCTGCGGTTAACGTGCATACAAAATCCACCACACATAGCCATAATGTCCCCTCTAGGATAAAACTTATGAAACCTGCTGTTATTTTCGCTACCGTTTGTACGACGAGCACAAAAAAAAAAAAAAAAAAAAAACAAAAACAAAATGCTTTTCCTTCGTTTTGTTTGTTTGTTTGTGGTTTCGACAAAACTTTTCAGTACAGCAAAAATGAAAATTAAAAAATATGAATACGCTTAGATGATACACATATATATATATATATATGCATATATATATATTTTTTTTAGCCATTTTCAATGTACGCTGCTTGGTAATCCAACCGGATATTTAATGAAAGCAAAAAAACATTTTAAGGAAATTCGTTTTCTCTAGAGTACAACTGAACACTACACAAGGAGACGATGCATTAAAATTAGACAGAAGAACTTCATTAAGGTAATGCGATAACAAGGAAATTACTTTTGTTACTCTCGCCTGCCTGTAACGACAATGGACATGAAAAACAGGAATTTATGATAAAAAAATACAACAACAACAACAAAGAGAAAAGTTATATCCTGCTTGCGTCACATTTCTTGATAGTTATCATTACATTGTCTTGCACAAAAAATTAAAAATTTGTAATAGATTTTAATTATTATATCATACTTTATGAATAATTACAATTTTTCGTTCAAGACATTGACGGAAATTTAACTCAACTTATTGTTCACTGCTTTTGTAATTAATCTTAAATACGGAGAGATATTCATGAAGAAGAGAATGTATGTTCATCTAGTTGGCAACATCTGCAGAGAGGACCATTATTCTAATTCGGTCGGTTCCCAAGCACACTTGCAACAATTTCAAATGCTAGAAAACATTTCGAGAAAACGTCTATCTCTTAAAGGAAACATTGTTGATATTCCACACGCTATGACAAATACTTCCAGTGTTTTTGTACCCATCACCCATCTTGTCATCACGTTTGGAACACTTTAAAGGAAACTACGAAGATCCCGTCACCTCTTGATTAATATCAAATTCTGAATCCATCTAGGCGTGGTTGTTCCTCCATAGGTCGGTCTTTGCACCCATATGATCATTTACGTATAGTAAACGTCCTCCTGGAAGATACCCCAGACAGAGTTACATTGCAAATAAAGTAAATCCGTCAAAAGACGTGACCACAGCACGAACGTTGTCTTCAAGAGCAAAAAAAAAAGAAAGATGGATATTTTGTTTACCGCTCATAAACAGCAAAAATAATGTAAAGCATGACAAGTATAGAAAATTCGGTGACAGCCGAATATAATTTTCTTACTTGTTACAGATTCGTAACGAATGTGGTTGTCATCTATGCCACACGTCATTACGTAATTATTAAGAAATGTTGTAGTTGTTGGGCTAATTAGGTATCTTAGATTAGTCCTAAGACAAAAATAATTTTTTATTAATTACTTTTTATACACTACTTACCTTACTTGTGGTACAAGGGTATTTTAAACTTGTCCGAATATATACAGTACTCAGAAGGGCTTTAGTTACTATTTGTAATACCAGTGGAAAAAACTTTCATAATCGCTTTCTATATCGATCTGAGCTTTTCTGTCCATGTGTCAGTCTTTTACTGTTGTGCTCAATCTGTAGGCCGTAATCGTTGAGCTATTTTGATGAAGTTTAGTACACTGATGTGTTATGGCCCAAGAACATATGCTATTTAAAATAGGTCGCATTGGATCATTGTTTCGTCGACTTTCCCTTTAGCGAAGTAATTTGAAAAGACGTTATATGAATCTCCGTATTAAGCAAACGGTTGTACGCTGTTGAACGGTGAACACCGGACCTGATCCACTGTAATGCTTTTACTTGCTTTTTTTTATATTTAAATATGCAAAAATAATCGGGTTTTTTGAATGCTTTGTAATATAATCCGGATTCAGTTACCTTCTATACAATTTCACGCACAAACTTTTCTTTTTGTTTTTAAGCTTTTAACATTTCACTCTAAATGTGATTTACTTGAAGGCTGAAAGCTTCTATTCATTTCATTGATTGAGCAAAAAAAAAAAAAAAAAAAAAAAAAAAAAAAATGTGAGAATAAACCATTTGAGCAGAGAAAAGATGAAAAGAAAGAAAAATTCAATGTAATGGTAATTATTTAAAATCTCTCCTTTGCTTGCTTCTGCCCAAAAAAATTCATAAAATATTCTTACTTTTGAAAAATGGAAAACAGTTTCGATTAAAACAAGTAAATATACTATAGCGATTCAGGGTCGATCATTACATACCCTACACAACCGCAGAAATATTTTCAAAATAAAGCGTTATACATATACATATATGCAGGAAGTGGTTGAAAAAGTAATCCGATCCGAGCTATTTTCAATAGCATTTGTCCTTGCGCCAGAACACATCGGTGTACCAAATTTCATCACAAATATCAGCCTACAACGGAACACGAAAAAGCAAGACGGACAGACAAGCTTAGATCGATTCAGAAAGTGGCTGTGAATCGATCGATATCACAAACAGGTCAAGTCGTTCTTAGTGTCGTATACATCCACACAGGCTTAATACAACCTTGTACCGCAAGTGGTGTAGGGTATAATTACTGCAACCGGTAATCAGAAAAAAGAATTAAGTATTTTTGCGAACAATTTAATAACCTCAAGAATTTCTATGATTTTTTTCTTTGCAGAACTTCATTCAATAACTTTATGCAATACATATTTAAATACTAAAAAAAGAAGAATTCGTACCTTTTGCATAAATTTATTCAGTTCAAGTGTATTTCTGCATCACATTTCTTAATTTATTATTGATTAAGAGAATTTATTGCAAGGAATTTTGTTTTAATTTAAATTTCCTTAAATGGGAGATGTGTTCTCATCACCCTTTTCCGACAGCACACAATTTATCCGCTTTTGTTGGTACAAACATATATCTTTTACTGTCAATCTCTTGGTTGCTTTGCAATTATGTCTCTTGGCAGTAAATCTATTACTTTCATAAGTAAGACCTTATGAACAGTAATGCAATAAAAAAGTTCAATTTTTGCAATAAGTGCATGCTAGGTTTGTCAATCCCTTGATAACACACAAGTCTTCAAAGTCTCATCAAACAAATGACTATTAAAGTGGCAATGGTACGGCGTCCTGGCAAGTGTATGTAGCTATCGAACGGGCAGAGAAGCCGAGTCGCGTTGTAATTGAATTTGTTGCACCGAAGCCAATAGAGAGAAAACAAGCCATGTGGGCACAAGTAGGTGACGTCACTTGAACGGGCTGATTTGAAAAATTACCGTTTACTTTAGAACACATCCTGCATTTTAATCTTTTTGGAAATTTTCGTTTTTTTGGTTAATGGCATTCCTTAGCCGAACGCATGTGAATAGCAAGAAGAGCAGGAAAAAAAATCAAAGGTTTTACGCGCTATGGACGTGGCGTACAGACTGTGTTTGATAAGTGATACAATTAATATGAATATTTTAGCCGCAACAGAACGACTGGTGATACTCACCATCACAAGCTAATGTGTAAAAATTTTGAAAGTCCTTCCTTTTTTAATTCGGACTTCACTTTCGGATGGCGTGATCTATTTTCATAATCATTTTTTAGATGGCCCCACAAAGTATTTCTTAAGGGATATAAATGAGTATTTTCCTATCTAGAAGAGATATGTAAGCATGAAACCGGAATATTTGTACAGAAAACATTCGTTGATTGTATGAAAATGAAAGAAAATATTTTATGCAAAGTGCTAGTCATCGGTACCTATGCCTTTCTTCATCTATCTAGCATTTTATGATCGAAAACCTGGGAGTAAACCAGTCACCGAGAAAGTCTTGTATACTTTCGCATTAACCGTTCCTTCACACTTTAGCAGCTAACAACAGTCCACACTCCCTTCATTTCATTAAACGCAGAATATCATGTTCCTGCCAGAGCGATTCAATCCCGCAGTCAACGTGAATGGTACACCTGGATCTGACAATGAATTTTTGCGTCTAGTATCAACGGAATAGATTTGCCTTTCATCCCTACTTAGAATGCAAAGCAAAAAACACTTTTCTTTGCGTCGCACAGGCAAAGAAAAAATCCTCCTTACTCAGCACAAACTCCAACATTTTCTTTGTTAGAAAAACAATTTTTGTGTTGCGAAATGTGCCGGCATTACGGCTGCTCATTGTTGCTAGATGTCTAAGCTATAAAAATGCGTAACCTAAGACATGCACATCCTCTTCATATAATATCAGGGCCGTCTATGAGTAAATTCAAATATCGTGTTTAGGTGGCTGTAAATTTTATTTGTCTCCTCTGACTGTTCCTATTCCGGCTAAATATCGATGATCAGTATTGCACTGAGTTAAGGCAACAAGTAAACAATTCTATCAAGTATGTATTATAGGGTCCAAAATGTACGTTTAATTAGAAGTCCGACTGTGACGTCGCCACCTAAAGAAAGGCTTTCAACTAAAGAAAGGCTTTCTCGAGCGGCTGTGTTTGCCTCTTTTGATGTAGCTTATTAGACCACCTGCTAACTGTCAATAAAACTTAGGTCTACTAGGAATCAATGCAGAACAGAAGTTCTGTTTCCGAGTGCTGCCTTCCTGGATAGCTGCCCGCAGAAACCGAACTTCCCCATATAGCAGACAAATGGATTTGTCTTTTCTATGCTCTAGAATCATGTCGACATGCTAACGAAAGAGTGCAAGAGAGTAAAATAATTTGAACTGTGCACCCTCACAGAGTAATCAATCATGAGACACTAGGCGTTTCTTTTCTTTTGCTGTTATTTAAGTGTTTTATTGCGACTATTCCTTGGGAATCTCCAAATTGATATAAAGTTGAGGAGGCCATAACAAGAAAGAGCATTGTTTTTGATTGACTATGAAAATGGTGTTGTACTTACTCTCAATGCAGAAGCTTACAGAAACATGATTACTTGTAATTATGGCAATGTCCGCTCAAAAATATTTATGCTAAGCGTTTCTTTTCGGAATTTAAAAAAAAACAAAAACACTTATTTGATGACCCTCTACTTTAACTCTTCGGTTCATGAATATAAAAATTATTTCTAAAATTGATGTTTTTTTTGTTTCAATTGTAGAGCGCAATTTTCATATAGAATGTGATGCAATATCTTCAAGAGTTTGGATGTGGCTTTTAACCTTAATTTTAGTGAACATGCAAAACAAAATGCACGAAAAGTTGCTCGTTAAACTGTTTAAATGAGTTGGACCAAAAAAAAACAAAAAAGAAATAAATAGATAAAGAAATAAAGTGATAAACGAGAACAAGACGAAAAATCAATTCATTTATAAGATTTACAAGCACTGTCCCGCTTCTTACTTGGTTGTTAGTTACTGAATAGGCAAAAGTTGTTTTTGTTCTTGTTCTCATGAAATGCAGTTAATTTAGTTGAAATTATACTTTAATTAAAAGAAAATATCACAACTCCAAGTGTGTGAATAAGTAACTAAGAGTGTGCAACCAAGCAAAATGATTATTCAGACTGTGACTTGAAGGTGTCTTGAGGTGTATCGATATGCTATGTTATTTACATTTTAATAAGTTAATCTTTAACTTTACTCCTGTGTGAATGCTGCAGCTGCTTCCAAAACCCCCCCCCCCAAAAAAAAAAAAAAAACACAGATTTCCCAATTCAATTAGCAAACAATTAAGATTTAAGAGACGACGACAAGTGTTGGTTGGTTGGGTTGCCTTGCGTAAAAATACTAAATTATCTTTATACATAAATATACATGTGATAGCAGAAATAGCAACAGACAACAAATCATTCAAAACATACTAACACACAAAATTAAAGATAATTAAGAAGTCATTTGTTAAGTATTTTCCAAAGCAATTGCTTTACACATTTTTTCTTATAGTTTTTTTCCCCCATTCCCCCCTTTTTGTATTTGTTATATGGAAAATGCAGCACTAATGTCGTTATTATATCTTAACTGCATCCAAATGACTGTTTGATTGTTTGTTTGCCAACATTTTATGAAAGAAATAATAATAAAAATTGCTTTTTACACTCAACACTTATAAAGCTTTGAAAAAGTAGACTAAATCGATTGCTGAGTTCACCAAAACAGTCAAAACTAGTCACAACTACACAAACAATGGCTTACGTTTACGTATCTTTTGTTTCGTGATTAAACTAAAGCAAATAGCATTAGAGTCAAGAAGTCTTGTAGAAATTTATTTTTACCGAAAAACTTTTAAATTTCTTCTACTACTTTTTAAAATAATCCTCTCCTTAAATTCTCTCTTTCCGTAAATTTTCGTTCCTTTACGTGCACAGTATTCAAAATTCGTTTTTAATTAAACTAAGCTATGGCATCACTTGCCTTCCGTATATAATGACTCGTAACAGAATTATGTTTTTTTTTTTTTTTTTTTTTGTTAAGTTTATTTTTTTTTCTGCTAGGCATTAGTGAGTAATATATTCAAAAGGAAATTTACGACGAATTCATGCATAGAAGGCAGCGAATTTTGAATACTCTTATGCACTGTCAACAAAGACTTACTTATATGGGGGGGTAAATATATATATGGGGTAAGCAAAGTAAATAAAGTGTGAGTTGCAAGTGAATTGATTCAAAATGATCTTTCTTTACTGATTATGTAAAGTATCTGTTCGCAGTAATAGTTGCTAGCCGCCCCTATGACAAATATACAGAATTTTTCTGGTGCTTATCGCAAAGAAGAAAGAAAGTTATATAAATCCATTTCTATGCTTTCGAAAAGGTGCTCACTTCGCGAAAGATTTTACAATTTTTATATCAATTTTTTTTTTTTTTTTTTTTTTTTTTTTAACTGAGCGTCCAAATAGACAAAGTACCTCAACTGGTTTAAATCTCAAGTGCAGCAAAGATCTCGATAAACCCGATAACCTTTAAATGCTAGTGCTTTAAGACTTTAGTCTTTGAATTTATTCCTCTCGGTAAATTAATTGTAATAATACAAGTAGTAATAAGTTCGAAGAAAGTTTTCCACATAATATTTAACGCTACACTGTATTATTGAAGAACTTGTTAATTCGCTGTAAAACTCTTGCTTACACTAATTCAGTGGGGGTTGTGACTCCTATCTGCTAAACAATAGTGCTGGAAAACAACAAAATTTTAGATTTTCTTTAAGCAATTTTAGAAACTAAGAATGTCATGTTGGAATAAATTCTTGCAGTTGTTCATAGGTTGACCAACTTCCATCAAATGTTGTTTGCTCGATGATAAGGTCTCTAATCTGGTGTGCTATGATTACATAAAGTATGGGCTTCCAAGCAACGCACAAAATTAAATTAAATTACACATGTCTATATATAGTTAGCATTGCAAACTTAATAGCGAATGTTGTACTTGTGATCGTACCCGTAATCGTGCAGTTCGTTTAAGGATGAATTTAAAGAAACTCTGTTGGAAGTGATTCTTGCGCCAGCAAACGTCAGTGCATTGCATGATGTGATAAAGTGTGATCTTTATTCGACTTGTTAGCAAATCAAAGCATTCTTAGGGTGCTAGCATCATCTGTAGACACTCGATAACGCATCAATATTTAACGATAGAAAAGTTGTGCGCGCTTTCGTTTCCATACAATTTGATAAGCTCTCAAATACTTTTATAGGTAAATCAAACACCACCACAACACTAAATTCTTATCAGAATTGAAAATATATATGCCTACATGCATACATATATATGTATATATATATATATATATACTCCTTGAAAATACCATTATCTCCATGTTAGCTAGCGACTCTAATAAACTTAGTATGCCAGACATAATCAACATTACCGTAGTCATCGTTTTCGGGGTGGAGGTTATAAAAATAATACAAACACACATTAAATAATATTCTCGACATGTTCATGTGTTATACCGACTCACACTGTGCACATGTCATGAATCGAAATATTTTTTTTTTTTTTTTTTTTTTTTTACGCAAATATTTTTCCTCAAGTTCTGTATTGCAATAATAAAAAGCCCCAAACGGCATTGCACTCGATGTTTGCTCTGTTATCTCATTATTGTTGCTGTTGTTGTCGATATATTTTTTTATTTTTTTTTTATCACTTCGTTACCCTTTCCTTCTCTTGCTCAGCATAGCACTACAATATATGCAAATTTGGCCGTTTCATGTTAACTACTCTATTGTTGTTGGTGTTGTTGTTATGTTTGTTGTTGTTTTTTTTGTTGTTGTTGTTGCTGTTGTTGTATTGTTGGTTTGTGCCAGATTTGAAATCAAAATAAATGTATGCATGAATATATCTAATTTTTATTTTTTGCAATATAAATATTTGTATGTATATACAAGTATGTATTGTTGTTGTTTTTGCTGTTTCTGTTATTGTTGCAATTGCTCTAATTCTAATAACGGAGGGGGCGTCTAAAGCGTTGATGTACCCTACTACTTAGTATGAATCATTCACATATTACTCAACTGAAACTTATTTACCCTTTCTTTCCATGCGAAGCATTTGTAACTAAAGTGTTACGAACAAATTGAATTTGCATACTTATGTGAAGTTCCTTTCATCTTCTTCTTCTTCTTCCTCTTCTTCTTTCTTGTAATTTCATTCCATCATTTCAATATTAACCAATTTCTGAGAAATCCGCAGTGCAAGTTTTGTTCTCACACTTAGCATTACAAATGTATGTATGTGTGTATACATTTGTAATTTGTTAAATAAAATATGTTGAAAAGAAGATGACCCCTCGCATCAACATCATTTTTATGTATTCCATATAACTTTAAATTTTACAGCATTTTACAATAGCCACATAAACCGCGTGTAATAAAATGAGAAATATTTTTCTTTTATTAATTTTATTATTATTGCAGCAGGATGGTAAGAAAATTATTGCGGCCTTTTTTTATGATAGGTGTATAAATAAGTTCGCCAAGTTGTAAGCCATATCTAACTTGTTTGATTCTTCCGAAAAAGTGCGCATACATCGCCTGCACAGTCTCAATTACTCGCAAGCTATCGTTCAGCGCAACTCTGCGCCTTTTTTTTTATAGTGAAAAAAAGGATCTAAAGTTACGGAAATGATCCAGCTAGCTTGAGCTGTAAAGGCAGTAAGCTATGAAACAATTAGAAACTAGCTCGCTTGCGTCCGTCCTTATCCCGCAAAATTGGCCTATTCTCTAAACCCATCTCCTTCTAGTTACCTTCTAGCTTATCATATTTAGTATATTGACGGTATCTTAGAATTTATTTCTCCGGCTAAATTAATTATAATAATAATAATTGATAATTTTAAATTTGATCTGAATTGATTGAATACAACGAACTTATTTATGCCACGCAGTATATAAAGAATGCACTTTATTCAAACATATATTATGCATATGATCAGGTAAGCTTTAAATGTCTTTCAAGCAATTTATGATTCAGAGCTCATGAAACTTCAGAGAAATGAATCGGCCAGCCTTTCATATAAGTAATCAAGTGGCGCCAAGCGAGGCTCAAAACTGATTATTACTAAGGAAATTGCAAATAATTTCTTACAATGCGGCGACGTACGATTTAATCTGCTTAGCAGTCTCCCTTCTTTTCTTTTCCTTAACACATCGCAGTCATCTCTTGATTTTCAATTAAACGCAGTATGCAGTAAATGCAGAGAAATTTATATCATTATCATCATATTAGTCAACTACTGAATAACGCTTCCCGGAAAGGGAATCGGAAAACTTCTTCTGAGAAATTGGAGCATATGGTCGCTTTATGGTGCTGCGTGGTAGGACGAAATTTCTTTACTATATTTTAATTCTTCCAATTTTTATATCCATTTATACGCTTTTTCTTTTTTTGTTTAACCTTAAACAGCCATTAGTAGTTAGCGTTTGCAATTGTAGTCAGTGAATATGAACATTTAATGAACGTTTAATTAATTGCTTGCTTGAATGATATCACATTGAAAACCATTTATTTGAAAGAAAAAAACCAATTCATTGCACCTGCGATACCTAGAAAAATATATTCATTTCATAAGTTAAATAAAGTTTTCTGCATAGTCAAAAATGTTTTGTGTGCTTTTCATTATCATGCACTTATCCCTCAATCAGTTGCTTGTTTGCTGTGCCGAGTTTTCAAAATCTTCATGAGTTCAAAATATTCAAAGTAGCTTTTGACCTCCATCTCTCTGAATAACTCCCGCCAACTGACGTAGCCCTTAATGAGCTTTGAGCAGAGAAATTTCAAAACTGAATTTTATAAATGCTTTCGTTAATGAAAGGTTTCTAAACACTTTTTCTTTCCTTCACGGAACATCAATATATGATATGTTTTGGCAAGCGGGAAGTAAGAAAGCGGCGGGACTTGTCTAAAAGTAATTAATTTACTTCAGAAACAGTCAAAAAGAAAATATCAAAATATTAAGAAAGTTTTTTTAAAAAACAACGCTTGCACTTTGCACTATGCAAACACCGGAAATAGTTTATTGCCAATCCAATAAGTACGTTGATGATGTATAAACACAATTCTGTTTTACAATTTTTTCTTTTATTTAGGTTTACATACATGCCTTAGTTAAGTGGTTTTCATTAAGACTATAAACTAAGAATTTATGCTCAACTTCTAATAGAAAACGAATTTTGATTAAAATCAAAATATGTGCCAAGAATACAAAATTGATATTCACGCACCAAGCAGCTGTAAAGTAATAATGTTCGGCAGTTAGAACAAGTGCCGGAGATAAAGTTATAAAAATTGTCCATAAATTATATTTTTATGTCAACGCATGCTTTACTCTTGCCAGAAGCGAAAAAACGGCAACCGGTTGAAAGTGTCTATGAGTGACGAGGTTGTCTCACAACAACTCATTCATTAGTTTCATATTTTTCTTATTAATCACAAGCAAACCAACCGGTCAGAATGTCCGGTCACAGTTAATATTCTTTAGGTATTGTGGGAGAAAGCTTAAGGCGTTCATTCAATTATATTGTGGAAGAACGTAGCGTTTATCTTATTATGCAAATAAGACTTTGGAGTAACTAGTTTTTATACCCTACACCACTTGCAATACAAGGACATATTAAATTTTGTTCGGATGTATGCAATATCTAGAAGAACTTGAGGTAGACCCCTCTTTTATTAGCAAAGAATTCTGCATCGATCTGTCCGTCCATCCGTCTGTTTGTCGTTTAACCTTCAGGCCATAAGTTTTCAGATATATTGATGAAAGTTGGTACATTGATGTGGTTTGGCCCAAGGACGAACACTATTAAAAATTGTCCAGATCGATTGAACTTTTCAACCAATCCCCATATATGGCTTTTTTTAGAAAACTTGATATGTGGGTAATTGTAGGGTATTTAATGATGGGCTCTACCTCGCTATAGTCATTTTATCTGTTTTTTTTTTTTTTTCTGTCTTAAGCGAAATTTTTTAATACTTCTCTTAGAATTATTATAATTTCAAGCAATATGACAATGATTACATACGGATTTTCCACTTTTAGTTCAAATATTTACTTGGGGTTAGATAAACCATATATTTACGCGCTTTTAACCGGTAAAATTATTTAAATCAACCTAGTGATTAAGTTATGTTAAAGAGAAAAAAAATAAACGGCGTACACTATGTTTTAGTTTGATAAGTGGTTGTCAGTTAGTCTATCTAACTAACTATTAAATCAACATGATGTAATGGTAACTGTTTTACAAATCATTCACTTATATGACATAACGATACTGTCAACATATTTATATTTATGTACGGCTAACACATATAGGATTAAATTGTAAAGAGATGTACAGCGAATATAATTAATCAACATATAACGATATGAGGAAAAGCTAAGATAAATAATTATAACTTTCACAAATTGCAACAAGAGTTTGGAAAAAATAGAAGAAAACAAACGTAATTTATCAATCGACATGAAAATCTGTTGACAAGAAACACTTCCATAAACAGTTTCAACGTTTTTTGCCGAATCTTTGATACGATTTAACGAGATATCAACGCCATGCCATTGCAAGTAAATTAGATTCTGCCTACTCTGCTTGCGCGTACGGGCAACTTACAAGGCATAAGTAACAAGTTTAGTGAACGTATTTCATAAGTTGCTCTTTAAAAGATCTTACATAATGTCCTCCCACTCCGTTAATAGTGCGTAGTAAATGTAGCTTGTTGAGCATGTGCTAAAGAGTTAGATCAAAAAGTTTGTGTGTTCGGTTTTTGTATTTCTCACAGTGCAAATGTAAGTTTGAAACTATGTCGCATTCTTTAAAGTTAATTTTATAGCTTTTGCAACTAAACTATTCTTTCCTAAAAGAAGTCTTCAAGTGAAAATCCTTTGCAAGTCCTAACTTGTTTTCATGAAATTTGGTTCTAAAAAATATGTCTATCTCAGAGTCCAACGTTCAGTTCATCTACATTTTTCTTCTTATTTCTTAATTAGGAAATGTTTGAAAATGATTTTATAAAGAGGTGCTACGTGTTCAAAAAGTACAACCAATTTAATTCTTTTTTTTTTTTTTTAAGCTATTTATTATTTCAAATCTATTTCTTCGCCATCAAACTACTCCTCAAGCTCAAACAGTACTCCTTGTTAGCTGGTTGGCCCGCCGGAAGGAATTCATAGTGACTTTGGCGAACTCGTGAGTTGATTATGACTCACCTTTTGCATGATATTCGCTTGATCAATCGGTTGTGTATGTAGATCTAAGTCTCAGATCCCATAACAATGCCTTTCGTGATCGATTCATACTTGGTGTGAAATTCGCCGCAGATGCCTGGCAGGGTGTTACCAATTTAGAAAAAAAATATTTCTGATATTTGATGTACCCAGTAAAAGGAAATAAGCTCTAAGATTAGAGTAGGCTACGCCACAGTCATGAATTGACCAGATAGTTAGTCTGTCTATTAATTCCCGAAGTAATTTCGACAGAAAATGAATAGAAAATAAAAATTTGGTATTCAATATTAAAGAATACCATGGAGGGGATGGCGTGAGCTTGCATGTGTGCAATAGCATAACGTCTAGAAGGCCTTCAGAGCTCTTAACAGCGCCCAATTTGCTGCTTCAAAGCGTTTAAAAGCTTTGCAGTGTGCGTGATAGGCGGTTGTCGGTTCTTGAATCAAACGAATTTTGTTAGCGCAAAAATGCAAACCTTTCATGAGTATATCCCGTACAGGGCTTTTCGAAGTATGCGGGCGGACGGATTCTCAACAACGCTCTCACAAACTGCTTCAATGCTGTTGAAGAACGGTCAGAGTGTTTAAAATGCTAATTGATCCAAACTCTGTACATGTTTATATGAATATGTTCGCAATTTATCGCACAGTACTCAAATTTTGAAGAGAATGCAAATCTTTTAATTTATCGAATTTGAATCCGAAGAATGAAGACATACATTACTTCGACTATCATAGGGGGGACCGAATGTTAACAAGGAATGCTATTTGTTCGTTTTCGCGAAGCTTTTCGCCAAATTGAAATGGAAAAGTCTTACTATCTTACATTTGATCATAGCATTATACTTGCTTAAAAAATACATACATTCTTGAAGTCGATTTACCCATTTACCCATCTGCTATCTCTTTAATATCTGAAATTTTGGGATGCAACCATGAAACTGTACATTTTTCTTGAACACTCAAAACAAAAACAAAATGCAAGCCAGTGCTATTGCGCTATAGGCGGGTCTTTTGATCAATTGACTCTGTTTTCAATACCGACCTGCTATGCCTATAGCATAATATTGGGGAATGTTTTTAGCAGGCATTACAGTAGCGGACAGACGGACATACTTAGATCGATTCAGATTTTGATACTGTTCAATATACTTTACACGGACCCTGCGCATAAAAAGGACAAACTACATTGGCGGTACTATGTTATTTGAAACATAGGAAAAATCTACAATAAGAAAATAAAAGATCTGATAAGTATAGCATAGTATTGTTTTTCGCTGCTTAAAGCGATTTTAAAAAGTATTTTAAAATGTGCTATAATTTATTTAGCGGCGAAGGCTCTAGCAGATTTCCGATGAAAATATTTGATATTATTAACTACGAAAGTATAAAATTATTGATCTGAAAAGCTATCTGCCAACGATATGTTACTTTCTTGTTGCCTTTCAATCAATTATAAATTAATATTGACATTTATTTATTTTTATTAAAAATGCACTTTGATCGGGAAAAAAGAAAATGGTTTTAACCAAAAGTTAATAAACTTACATACATTTATTGCGCCATTAAATTTCACAAACCTGAATTAAAAGGGATCTATTTATTCTCTTTCCTTTCCCCTCATTACCTATCGAAGAGACAGAAAATAGTGCATCAGCGAAAAGCCGGAGAGTCTTCAAAGAAGAAATGCATTTAATACATACGATCGTGCTATCAAGCAACGACAACGGTGACTATATGTTCAATGTTTATGATGATGGCGCCACAATATTTCCATTAATGTCAACAACAACAATAAGCAAAGCAATTAAGTCATTGATCTGAAAGTTTTAGTTTAGTTAAGCTGCATGTATATACATATGTTTGCTGTACTATGTTGATAGTTGTTTGTGTACTTCTAGTTATAGTTAAATTATATTAAGACACAGAAAATTGCTGCTTTTTATAAATATATAAATGTATATGTGTATAAAAATGTATCAAGACATATAATAAGTAATTTTTTGCCGTAACGTCGCACAAAATCGCGGGTTGTAAGTTTTTTTTTAACCTACAACGCTTGTGCTAAATATATTGTTTGTTGTAAAACAGGGGAAGGTATTCGTCATAATTTCGTGGAAAAATGTACATTTTAAAATTTTAATTATGAAGCCATCCGCGTAATGACTTTTTTAGGCAACGTCAAAATCCCTTTGCTATCAAAGTGCTATACTTGCTACTTCAGGGCGCCGTTTTTACTACACTAAAGTAGGCTAAACACAAGTACTTACAAAACGATTACTCGTCTCGATTACACTCGTCTCATTTTCTTTTTTACATTGTACATCTCTTTTTTTACATTGTACTATTTTCTTTGCTGTAGGTTCCTTACGGCTTGTAATAGTAGCAATGCGAGGCAAATGAAATACATTTTAAACCTCGTAGAGTTTGGTCGTCGTGCCGTTGTGAGCAACCGAGTTTGACTGGGATTAAGAGCGACCTGCTTCATCATGACATTCCTCTTCCGATTAATTTCTCTGAAATTCTAGTGAATCCGTCTGCCTTTGCAAACATTGCTGATGATTAGTTTGTTTCTTTTCCCTTGAGTTGCTTGCTATGATCAGCGATGACCATCGCCTGTGACTAGCAGTAGTAACTGTGGTGTGAACCAAAGAGAGATCAAAATTTTCATAGACATCGTGGAGGCCTGCCAAACATGATATATTTATATTGTTAGCTGTGTAATTCACTTTTTAGGACTCAGTATCAGTACTCCCCTTAGCAATGAGTTTCGTATGTTTTCGTAAAATTTGGTAAATTTTTTTGAATTTACTAAAATAGCATTGTTACGTTGAATTTCTGTTTGTACGAAGCTCTCTCTAAATAATTTCACATTGTTTAACTTCTTGACGACGTCATGCCAGGCTGCTGCATATCGTCCACTCTCTGCAAATTTGATTAATTCCTCTTAAGCATCTATTCGACCTGAACTGTCAGAAAAGAGGGTGCACGGCCGAGTATGTAAAGATCGCAGCTTCTAAGTTGTCCCGTAAGTGGTGTGTGCCGCCTCGAAACTTTGTGCGGTTTTGACCTCACTTCGTCGTAGCTATAGTAAGCGCTCTGTTGGGAAATGTTATCAATGGAGCACACGCTCACTAGGGTGCTGGCACTCCCTATATCTGCTTCTTTCCCTATTTCTTTCTGATCATTTATTCATTCACCTATTCGGTATTCACTACTGGCTACAATGTGCTTCCAACCGTTCACTCTTAAGGCTGAATGCTTCAATTACGCAATTACAGAGAAGATCATTGATCAAGAGCACAGCAAAGTAAACAGTTTTTTAGAATATTTTTCGGCTTGAAGTACTAATAAGTAAACCTAGGTCTAAGACTGATTGGTTGATTGCTCATATTATAAACAAAAAAAAAAACCAACAAATTATTTTATTCACCAAAGAAAATGTAATTCTTTTTATTGAAAGAACACTGATCTGTAGAATATTTTATAAACAAACTTTCAAAGGTAGCTGTTAAGTTAAAGTCGGTCTTGCTTACTGCAATAGCTAATATGCTCTGCTTTTTTTTGAATAAAACTCCAAAAAAAGAAAAATGATTTAATACTTTTTAGATTATTTTATATAATAGATTACACGCATTATATAGAGCACGTTTGGGTGCAAAGAGTAGAGACACCAATGCTTCCACTTTAACAAAGTGTCAGTTATCAATAATATAAATGTGGGAAAAATCGCTCTAATTATAATTTTTAAACCGAAAATCATAGAAATATTTTCTAAACATTTTGCTATGAACGAATGATATATGTGCTTAAATATGTTCGTTACTCTAATTTCGATGGAATGGCAACGGAAATGCCATTATAATCGTTACTGATTGTATTTGTTTAAAACTTAAAATAAATATACATTTTTATTTTTGTATTTTATTTTTTATTTAATTTTATTTTCATATTTTTCTATATAAGAATGTTCTCAATTGCAAATGATGTATATGCCAATGCTTGTGCATCTCTTTATTGGAATATCTCTGATTTGACCCATTTGTTGTGCTTTGCTGTCGTTTGGTTTATGGATATTTTAGACTTTTGTATGCGAATTTATATTCACGTTCGTATATACGCGGGCAAACGAAACTTGAATTTGTTTTTTAAGCATTTACGTAATTTATGTTCTTTAAATTGTTTTTAATTAACAAACATACTTTAATTGCAACCCTCTGCGAGTGTGTGCATAAGCGCGCAAGCATATCTGCTTTAAGAGGCAAACGTGTGCGAGTAGAGAAAAATTCCGAGTTTAATTCATGCTTTTGGCAGACATCATCCATACCGTAACATTGAATGCGTAAAACATGAAAATAGTTGAGTTAAAGTTAACGTTAATCGAGTGTGGCGAACACGCGAAAGGAGTAACAAATTGATTTTCTTTTCATTTCGCTTTAAAAAGCAGTTCTTTCCTCTTTAATATTGATTTACAGTTAATTTGACTGCTGACTGATTAAGGGGACACAACTAATTACATTAAATGACAAGAGAGAAGAAAGTTTTCCAACTATGACTGTATGCATCATATTTGCCTACTCTAACTAACGAACTAACGGAGAAATGCTTGGAAATATTTAAAACATTTCTGAGTTTGGAAATCAATCTTGAAGAATGTTGCTCTCTTGAAGAACTTACCGCCTGTTTAATGCAAGTGCATAGACAATCGAAAAAGCATCGCATTGGCAATCATTGTAAATTTAGAAGGCATTGCATCTGAATGCTTAGTTGAAAGCTCAACTAAAGACGATTGGCCTCGATGCTTTCACGTGTGACGTCATTTAGACTAGAATGATAACTGGAAATTTAAAATTTCTTTTCACATACGACTAACATTCTTACTTTAGACAATCACAATAATTACAACTCATATAAATTGTTTTTTTTTTTTGTTTGTGATGTGACCAATCGCTCAGGGGATGTCAACTACTCCCGGTCAGAGAGAAATGAGGAAAGAGCTAGAAATAGGTTGATCGTAGCCACCACTTGGTGGGCAGTTGTTGTTGTTGTTAGCTGCAACCAACCTAAGCCCTAGCGCATGGGAGATGTGAACGGACGAACTGACGCTGACTTGGTAGTCAAGATTTTTACCTTCTCGGTACTCAGGCGAATATTATAAGAATTTTCATTACTTCAGTCCCTGTTTCCACAAAGAATTATGTTAGTAAATAAAAAATTTCCGCTTATTGTCAGCGATGATGTAAGTCCATCCTGACTAATGTATCGTCGCGTTTTTCGTACACTAATGCGAAAATTTTCCTTATATGAACGTATTTAATGAGTAATTTGGTTTTTATACGCTATACTACTTGCGATGCACGTGCACAGATTGCGCGATTGTATGCAGCATCCAGAACGACTTGAGACGGATTCATCTTTTACTATATGAACCGATTAAGAGTCACTTTCTCAATCGATACAGGCGTATGTGTCCCTCCATCCGCCTTTTCTTTTCTGTTTTCGTTGCAATTTTTGAAATATTTTTATGAAATTTAATACACTCACGTATTTTGGCCCAACGTAACAACTTTTTGTAAAAAGTTTTTATATGAACAACGATTAACAGCGTTTTTCGTGTCAAACTTTTTAATTATTTTACCATCTTCATGTGGTTAATTTATAAGTGTATGAATTTGTTATAGAACTACTATTGATTGGGACCGCATTGCTTTTGTAATTAGGTGCGTATTAAATTTCTTTCATGTATTATTTGACTGAGGAACCGTTTTCGGTGGTATTTTTTGTAGTAGCTCTTAGCAAACGATCGATAGGGCTTTTCTATGCCTGAAGCAATAATGATTTGTTCACTGATGATTCACAATATATTCTTGCAATCGCGTAAAGAATAACAAAACATGATCTTATTATGGACTCACATAAGCTAAGGAAAAAATTCCTTGTTGGCTAAGAAATAAAAGTAACCTTTTTAACATTTCAATCATATGAGTTCTTGCCATCTTCTTCGACATTTAATAGTCTGCGGCACGTAGTTAGACTGTCGATGATCAAACCACACGCAATATATATATGTGCCCGTAGTGCAATGAATTTAGTGCATTGTTGGTTCAATGAATTCAAAAATGAATGAATTTGAAAAAGCGAACGGAAATCAGAAATGTTTTCTTTCTTTTGTGATCCTTTTTGCTCTTGGAAGTGGAAGGAGCAAAAGCAAAGGAAACAGGGAGCGAATAAGCAGTATAATAGCAACTATAGTGAATGCTCCGTAGATGAAAGCATAGCGCTTACACTCACTTGTGTTTTGCCTCTCAACTTAGAAATGTGTATATGCGTAATATAAATATACGTTTAGCTTCTAGGGTGCGAACAACACCGCGAAACTTGACGCAAAAAATGGACAAACAGAAGTTGACATAGCTCCGATGCGTGCGGTCGGATGTTACAAGCGAAAGCGTGCATTTAATATACTCCCAGCTTTGCAACAACAAACAAAAAAACGTAAAGACTTTCAACTAACTAAATGCAGAAGTAAATGAACTGGACTCGTTTTCCCTGCAACTTCCGAAAAAACGAAAAAAATTGCTCTGAATTTCCATATGTAATTCTTTCGCACAAGATGTTCTCGTCGTCTCATTTAAGCAGAAAAAAGTTTAAAAATAGTACTGTACGAATATCTATATATATATATGTCCATATATATATCAGCACGTTCACCACAACCGCCCTAACGTAATAATCAGCCACTCAAGACTATGTCATCGTTCACATGTGCATAAAGATCAGAGAGTGCAGCAATAACAACAAATTGTCAAAGATAAGAAAAAAATAAAACAATTATGTATTTAAATGAAAGAAAATATAAACAAAAGTGCAAATAAGAAAAAAAAAAACGAAGGAATTGTTATTCAACATGAAACATTAAAATGTCAACAATGAATTATTTGCGAACGTTTTTCCATATCTACGTATGTGCGTTGGCATGTGTGAACATCGAACAGAATGTTCTGTTTGTACAGAAGCTCCAAAACAACTCTACACTAAAAATGTTGATTCATATAAAATGCACACACATAGACATACAATTTTGAATGAAAACTTATTTACATATCGCACTGTCGTTATATACACACATGTATATGTGTTTTTCTCTATCAAAGAGCCAAAAAAAGAAAGCGAAAACGTGCCTGTCCTACGAAAACAAACAACACCGAAGCGGTCAATGTTGAGATTATACCTTATTTCTCTTCATTTTCTTGTTTTCTTACTTTTTTTTTTTTTTCCAATATTCTTTTATACCTTTCTTTCCTCGGGGTTGTTGAACAAAAGTGAACGTTTTGTAATATATAATACGTACGTACATACATAAAAAAAGCTGGTTGTAGAACTTGAATTGCAAGGTGGAAGTATAAAAATCTGTTCTTCTTTCCTTTTTCTATTTTTTTTTTTTTTTTTTTTTGTCTTACTTACATCATCAAGTATTTGACGTTTGGCTGCCGTGTTGTATGCGGAGGAGGACGTGTAGGAGGATGCTTGCGATATTGGAAATTTGTTATTATTATTATTAACTGGATTTACATTTTTAGTGTTAACGTTAAAACCACTTGAATGTCTTGTTCGTAATGCTTGCATTGCTCGCTGATGTTGCAATTGTTTACGATAATGTTCATGTTCTATTTTATTCCATTTCTCATCAGAAAATTTACTATCATCGTCATTATCTTCGCTGTCATCTTCAATGTCTTTATCGCTGCCGCTGCTGCTGCTATCAATGCGATTATTTTCACTGTCTTCACCTTCACTATTGTTTTTATTGTTATCGTTATTACTCTCTTCACCAAAGTTATCCTCCAAATGGCTATGTTGTTGTTGTTGCTTAAAGTTGTATCTTGGGTGGTTAGATGAACGGTACAAATCTCTTAAAGGATTTGTATAACGTTTAACAGATATTTTTTTAGATTCTGGTACAGATTTTAAATATTTTTTAACACTTTTTTTTTGCTGCTCTTCACCCGAATCTTCGTATGAATAGTCAGCATCATCGCTATTATTATTATCGTTGTCGTTATGCTCTTCATTATGCGAATTCTCATTAAAAACTTTACTTTTCAAATCTTCCAAATTATTTTCATCATTATCCAAAATATTTAAAGGCAAGGAAAATCTTAATTGTGACTCATCCGGGGTCTTCTCAAGCTGTTGTTCTTTCTCGCTGATTAAATGCTTCTTTAGAAACTCAGCCTTCTTATGATTACTATGTCTTAAGTGCGGAGCATTTGTGGTTGGTGTCCACGATGGCAGAGAGTGTTTAACATATAAACTCTCACGATCAAATAAACGTTGAGAAGTTTTATTTTCATTTCTAATAATATCATCGTTATTATCATTATCGTCGTCATCATTAACAACGACGTCAAGTTCAATGCCAGAGTGCGGTTTAACAGAAGGCATTAGTTGAGTTTTTGTTGTTGTTGTTGTTGCTGTTGCTGTTGCTGTATTAGTTTCCGTGAAGTTTACAATTGTTGTTTTAGGATAAAGAGAATTCCAACGTTGATATCGTTGATGACGCATTAGTGGCCAAAGACGTTGCTGTTGGTGATGATTCTCATGCCTTATATGATGATCGTATTTACTTAATGGCACATGCAATTGCTCTTGTTGTAACAAATGTTGTTCGTGACGTCTATGATGAGTTGGAGACGACTCTTGCAAGGCTGCTTGTATCTGCTGGTAACGCAAACGTCTGCTATTACTGGTTAATGCTGGTGATGAAGATGACGATGATGATGATGATGATGATGATGATGATGATGATGATGCATCTTCAGTAAGACGTTTAAAGTCATTAACCGCTTGCTCTATACGTTGCTTATAGTGCTCTTGATGTCGCAAAGCATGATGTTGCCGCATTTCTAGGACTTCTGTCTTACCAATTGTGGCACCATGAAAATCATTAGCACTATTCCTATCACCTTCTTCTGCACTCACACCATTGCCATGAACGGCGGCAGAAGTGTCTAATATAGCTTTGTCAAGATCATGGTCATGGTCATTGATGTTGTTGTGCTTGTTGTTATTGCTTGTATTGTTTTTGTTATTTTTATTATTGCCACCAACATCATCAACTTCATAGTTATGGTCGCTGTTCTCATTGTCATCGTTCGCACTTGAGTTCACCTCAGCAGCAACTGGAGACCATAAAAACATCATACAGCCTGAAAACAGCAATAGCACAAACAGCATAAACTTTGTCGATCCATAGAATGGCGTGTTAGAATGCCACCTCCTTCTCTTGCGTGTTTTAATGCGATCATCGTCATCATCATCAACCACAAATCGTCGTGGTAGTGTTGTTGTACATATACGCCTAATAGAATTCTGGGCGTTTGCCATATTCGTCGTTTTTTATTACTTGTACAGTTTCAATGTGCTGTGAAAAGTGTCGCTGTGAATTCTTTTCTTATTTTTTTTTTTTTTTTTTTTTGCTTCTTTGCTTCTCAAGAATTTTTTTGCCCTCTTACACTGGTTACGTTTAGTTTTTTTTACGATTTAATGAAAATTTATGAGCTCATCATTTACATTGTGAGCTTCACTGAACCTTTTATAAGTTCAACGCACACTGATGTCAAATTTCTAATACATACCGATATAAGCATTTTTACTTATGTATCTCTATATAAATATATACATGTATATGCATATATTTATATATTTATATATATATATATATATATATTTCTTATATTTTTGCTTCTTTTTTTTTTATCTAGTTTGATTTCTTCAGTTTACACACTCCTCCACAAAGTATGCGCCTATCAATAAGCTCGTAAAAAAAGTTATTGCAAAATCTTAAATTTTCTCAAAAGGTAAACATTATAACCGCACACACATTTGCAATCGCCAACGAACATACGACCACGTACGTAAAAAAAAAAAAATTTTCTCACACACAAAAATTATTTAGTAGCAGCGACGGCCGCGACGATAACGTCGACGAAATGACAAGTGTTTCTCGATGCCAAAATGAAAACGCGCACAATAGCCGCGAGACTCCAAAAAAAAAAAAAGAAAAACAAAAAAACCGGCAAAAGCAACAATCTTAAAGAAATCGTGAATAACTGAGGCACTATTTGTCACAAATCCAAGAAGTAAGTTGACAGTTTACAATAATTAATACAAGCAAGCTTTAGAGAATGTGTCTGTGGTTAAGAGGCTAACGAGACGCGCACCTTGTTTCCGTTTGCTTGCTTTTTAAATCACCATTAAATGTTAAGCAAATTTTCGGGCGCTAAGTAACACCAACGCCGTTAACATATTTTTAATGGCATCTTTTTATTTTAATATTATTATTATTATCATTAATTAATTATCTTAGAACATTTTTTATCAAACGAAATTCTCTTTTCATATCACTCATTAATACTTCGAATTTATTCCTTCTCTTTTTGCATCACTGCGATCTATTCTAGAGCTCTGAAGCTCTTATCTAATATCAATTACGTACAACTTTACGAATATTCATGCAGAACAGAAATTGTAATAATCTTTTATGTATTTATTTTTATTTTTGCCAAAGGCCCAACTTTTCACTTGTATTTTTTTTTTTTTTTGAAGCACAATACACTATACATGCGTTGCTAAATAACCGCACAGTTCGAACATTTTAAATCGTAACTAGTGAACTGCTGGCGAAGGAAATCCCTAAATCACTGTTACGCGTGCACTCACTAACTAAGTGTTCGCCGTAAACAACGTTTAGGCGTTTTTATAATAGCGATTTTTTTCTATAAGTTATTTGAAACGCACGCATACATCTGCTTTTCGCGCTCAGAGGTTTTTAATTAATTCTTTCTTACTTTACATAAAATGCAATAAATTAATGTTTATTGTTATTCAAAAATTCTTATTTAATTCATTCATTTATTACTTTTATTCATTCTGCCTGTTACCGTATACGTGTTAATATGGAATTGAAACGTATACCATACACTTTGAAAGAAGTTACGTATATTATTTTCCGACAAAAATTCACACATCTTAACCGCTTGAAGAGAAAAAAAGAACTAAACTTTTTTTGAAAATTTTCACAATTTTCTTGCTTGCTTATGTTGTTGCTCCCCATACTCGTTTGTATTTTACATGCGCAAAATTTTCTCTGGCAACATGTTCCTACGCACATCGTATACAAACAATGCTAACGCTAAACAAAGCGCTTTACGTTAAACAATAATAAAAAACCGGAATATGTACAAAAAACCAAAACAAAAATCAGCTGTTTTATGTTGTGTTTACCTTTTGATAAAATGAAATGGAAAGAAGTAATATATTGCCCCCATTGCTCCCCCATTTCAACCGAAACGATTGCAATGAATTTGAAGAGCAAACGTGTATACAAACATTTTGCAATTTTAACATCATATGTTTAGCTACATTCAAGTACAAGTCACTATAAATTGTAATTATAATGAGAATTTTTACAAACAAATAAGAATTAAAATGCGATTCTTTAATAAATTTTCATTTCATTTTTGGTATATATTGTATATTCATAAAATTGTACACCTTTGCTAACCAGTGTGCAACTTGAAAAAGCCTGCCGGAGCGTCTTTTAGATTCCAATGAGGTCAGTTGTCCTTATCTTTGACGTTATTGAACACGACCTTTTGAGCATCTTTATATTCCATAGCGCTGTTGGCACAGGGTGCATTAAGTTCGTGCCGATGGTTGCAATACCCAGAAGGATTTGGGATACACTCGCTTATTATTATAGCTATCAACATAGAAGCCAATCTAAGCTTGTCCGTCCGTCCGGTCATCCGTCCGTCTGATGTCTGTCAATATATTCTTGTGTCCAGGTCGCAATTTTTGCAATATTTTGATGAAATACGGTACACTGACGATACGATACACAACGATAATCACTATTGAAAATGACTCGGATCGAACCACTTTTTTGATCACTCGTCATATAAAGCCCTACTTTCCTAAGTCCTCAAAATAATACTTATTGTAATTTTTAATAATAGCATTTCGACATCCTAAATTGATGTGAAAACTTTAGATCGCATGGGGCAATATTTTGAATCCCTTGGTATATAGCCCTTCTTGCATAAACTGAATTTTTATATGGTAAAAAGGTCTAATTTCCAATATTTTATGAAGAAAAATTGTCCTCAGCGGAGAATGAAAATCGCTGAGACCTATTTATATAGGGCTATCAACAGAACAAAGCCTTCTCTGGCGACAAAGCCTAATTTATGGTTTCTTATGCTGGCAGCATCTGCAAAATAATGAAATCTTTATCAAGCAAATCAAGTTCGCTGAGTAGAGACCACGTTGAGGTTTGAAAATTCTTCAATCTATCAAAGGTGTCATGAAAATTATGCTTTTTATTTTACCTAAAAATAATGCATATTTTTTATTGTATTGTAAATTAGATGAGATGGTGGAGGGTAACTTTTGGTCGACTTTGCCCGACTATATCACTCTTACTTGTTTTAAGAACGAAAAAAAAAATCTCAAAGAGACGAGTCTTCAGAACAAAATCTATGAAGCTGTTATGTTGCGCTGCGAAGTGATGGAAAATTTGGCAGTTTTTAGGCGCGGCTGCCATTCTTTTCATATGCAAAACATTAGTAAAAATCACACCACATTTCGCTGATGAAACATTTCCTTCTTCCAAGGCTTGTATTGCTCTGATGATAAAATTTTTAACTGAAAAGCACTATTGTTTGATTTTTTCCACATCTGCATAGAGGGGGACCGACAGATTTCAAATAATTTTCAGTATATTTTAAGCCTTTCTTTCATTAACTCTTTATCATCGAGTATCGTTACCAAAGATTTTTCTTAAGATTTCCAATGCATCGCTGCTGTTAATTCCCTTTTAATGCAAGGCAAAAAAAAACGCTCCGATGAAAAAATCACCGAATCCACCGTAGGTAGGTTATGCTCATTTGTTTCGTTAATACAAAGCAATCAGCGAAGATGGCTGTACATTAACAACACACATAAAAGTAATCGATACGTGGCGGGCAATTTTAAAGTTCTCATTGCTTTTTGATGCATAGATTAGAAGCAAAAAGGTAACCATTAAATTACCTTCCAAGCAAAGTAACCCAAATGCATTGCGAATTTATATTAACCATAAGCAACGAACGAATATATCGCAGATTAAAGTAAAAGTAAAACGTCCTCCTCTACAAGATTCATTTTATTGTTTCAGACTGATAAGAAATATTATGAAAAATACAAAAAATATTTTCAGTTCTTCTGAAACTGTATTCTACTTGCATATAAAACGCGTTCTTTTGTATCTCCCAATGTATGATGAGAGAGCACTTACACATTGCGTTCGTAATGTCGAGAAAAATACATCAAAACAAAAGTCTTGATAGTACATAGATTTTTAATCTGCTCAATGCTTAAAGTCGCTTTCGTCTTATCGGTGTGCACGATGTTCATGACGATTTAACAGACAAATTTCAATGAAACTCTTTAAACATTTTGAAGTAAAAATGTACTCGTTTCATAGCTTCGCTCTTTGAACTTCCATTAAAGTGCAGGAATTGTCTCGTGTACTTACCCATTGAGGCAAAATTGCAAAAATGTGAATACCAAAATGAAATTTCGCGTTTAATTGCCGTCCGCAGACCAAGTTGGAAAATAGACTTCATCACTTCGGAAACAGATCCACAATATCCCGAAAGTTACTAATTACTAATACAAAATGTAGGCGAATATTCTTATTTCTTATCTATCTTTCCTTTTTGGGGTAACTATTCTTAATGGACGTATTAACGTATTTGCGTGCCTAGCTTTGCTTAAAAGAGCAAAATTTTTAAATCGATCCCAAGAGTGTTTGTCATTTCGCTCAGCTTCGCCGCCCAAACTGAGAATAGTTCTAACCAGTTTGAACACATACCCACCCACGTCTACTCAACTATTATGTGTGGTGCACTTCACCAATGCAAAGTCTCTAGATGCGTCTACCCTTTCACAACTAGTTTACGATATTCTTGTTGCTTGAAATTGTCGCCAGAATGTTTTCAATAATCTCGTAAGACTGTTCGTAAACTTGTTTTCGAACTCCTATTGCAAGCACCTAAACAGTGATGAAAATAGGAGATGAAAAGGAATTGGTATCTTTGGGAGAACTTTGCATTAGGATAGTTTCAATAAAAAGTTTGAATACAGGACAGTTCTCGATAAAAGTTAAACGGAAAGTTAATTGACCTTAACTTTCATTTAACAGCAAACAGATTTCACGACATCAGTTTCGGCATTGAAGTTTAATTCTAGATTTCTAGATTTAACTATTAATGATCAAAAAATCGCTATAAGTAAAACTAATACCTAGCAAATGATAGGTTTATGAACACCAAACAAGTGAACTTCAAGTTGAGAAAAACTTGTTTGCCAATAAACATTCAGTGGTTTCAAGAAACAGACACTCATCAAAAATGTATGAAGGGTGTCCCAAAATAGAAACACAGACTTTATTTTTGTTTTATAATTATAATTCAGTTATTAAACATATATCATAATGTATACGGGAAAGGGTCGAATAGTATGTCGGGCAAATGACCTCCACGCCTTTGCTGGCACGTATGCATTCTTTTAGGGGAAATTTTTCGTGACCATATTCTATTCGTATGGCTGAGTTACGTCGATGCAGCGTTGCTTCTCCTCCTTCAATACAAGTGCGGTTGTGCGATTGTGCGTTGACCTGTGCCTTCGAATAACCCTAAATTAATATTTCGACTATATTTTGTAGGAAATTTGGGAACAGCGACCGCTAAACTCTCATTACTTTCGAAATATTGTTCAGCAATGAAAATGCGTTGCCAACACTTTACCCCATATATCGCGGCAAATTCTTGAGCAAAATTTGGGATACCCTATGTATATTTTACAAAGTCTCCCACTTTTATGCAATTGATTCTATGGGTTAAACCTAAAGTAATTTTATCTGCAGAGTTTTGCCTAACACTAACGGTGTAGAATTTTTTATTCGGATTATTTAGCTTAACAGAGAGAAGACAAAGACGGGCGAGCTCTCACGATTGCAGTCATCATCATGGAAGAAAGTTGAGGAATTCTGCAATAGATGAGTAAATCATAATGCAAATATAGACAATGATTTACTATTGTTATGGCTGCTAGTTGTAATCTATCATGTATTTGAACTTAAGCGTGAGAGTTACATTGTTATTGATAATAATTTAATAATATAATAATTAATAAAAAAAAAAATATCTATACAAAAATTTAAAAAAATACGACATTGAGAAAACATTTTGAAAAAGCTGTGAACTTTAGTAGTAGTGTATATAAATTAAATTAATTTACGTGATTTTCCATTAAACGATATCTTCGTTGCTCTACAAAAGCAATAAAAAACAATCCCTTTTCTTTTAAACGTGGTTGCAGAAAGTTTCTAAAAGCCCAAGTCACTTAGTATGAAAATGATTGTTAGTTGGAGGACGGGTCGGCATCTATCTTATGGTCCCATATTGTACAATGCAGTTGTAGCATCCATAGTATCGTTCACAACTGTGCCGCAAGATAAGTTTTAATCTTATTGGCACTTACACTTTTACCAATTTTAATAATAAATATTATTGTATAATTGTATTTCCATTAATTATTGTTATTATTAATTAATAGTAAACTAAACTGAGGCAAAAAGGCAAATATTCGATCAGTGTAAAATTATAGTAAAATTTAGCCTTACGTCCAGCCAGCATTCTCTTTGTTTGTGAAACGACATTAAATTTTTCGCGCCGCGTAACACTTATTACAACAACAAATTTGCGCTATTGCAGCAAAATCGATAGCTAATAGTGATAAAAAAAACAAAGTTAAGAATTATAGGCACTTTTTAAAGCTCAAATGGTGCCATATTTTGACAAGTAGAAGCGTTAAAACAAACATAATCTCAAAAAAAAGAAAAAGAATACACTACATTGGTCATTCTTGATTAGACAAATCATCAAAGCTTTTACTCTCTCTAATTGGCGAGCAGTTCGAAGATATAGCGACCAACCGTTAAAGTATTGGTGAATTAAAAGTACCGTAAGCCACACGAGTTAGAACACGCTTCTGTTCATGGATTTTCACTTCAAAACAAAAACGAGATCGGATATTATTATTACTATTATTATTATTATAACTTTAGCCCGAGAATAAATTCTAAGATTAAAAGTCTTAGAGCACTAGCATCTAAGGCTTTCGACTTTATTAAAAACTCTACCGCACTTGAGATTTCAACTCACGACCATTGAATTGCTAGCCGGGACTCTTGCCTAAGCGGCCACTCAGGCGGATATAAGAGAGATCGGATATATTTCTGGACCGGTCGCAAAAACCGAGACAAAAAACCAAAGCTTGGTAAATACGGTGTGTTCAAATTCATAAAAATATCGCAAAAATAACGGTCTGTAGGTTGAACAAAATACCCGAAGACGGGCGGGCAGACGGACAAGTTTAGGTCAATTCAGAAAGTGATGCTGGATAGACCGGTACAATAAAAGGTGAACTTATCTGAAGCCGTCCTGGGTGTTGCATACATCCGCAAAAACCTAATATACCACTTGTACCACATGTGGGGCCGGGTATAATGACTGGCACTGTCTTTAAAAAAAATTGAATTCGCGCCGCCATAAACGCCTTTTTTTCTCTGTTACTTCCTAAATCTAATACTTCTCTTTACGAGAGTTTCATTTGACTTTTACACAGTCTTTTTTTACACGAATTTTCTTATTGAAGGTTCAATATTTATTAAAAATATTGAAGCATTCTAGAAAATATGCAGTTCTCAAGAAGACAGAGCTTTTTCGTATATTTTCCCTATTTATTCTATTAATCCTCATTTGGACTGATGTTTGGAACTTACTTACGGTATCACTGTTATTAGGCTCAATATTTTCTATAAACACACTAACATTTATTAAAAGCTTTTAAAGTCGTATGTCAATGCTACAAACAAAACTCCTGTCGATAGAACTGTCAGTTAAACATAATGATATGTATTTTCCTATCGATCTATAACTGTTTGTCGGTCGGCTGTCACTAATAAAAAAGTGATTTTTTTCTATATCCCCATCAGCGAAGGATGAGCATATATATTCATTTTGTCCAAACGTTTGCAACACCCAGTATGAAACATGATAGAGTATATATATACTTGATCAGCATCAAACTCTGAGTTGATCTAAGCATGTGCGACCTTTTGTCCGTCTGTATGAAGTCTTTTGTGTATCTTCTCCTGAGCGCAAAAAGTAAGCTCTCGACTTCAAATTTGGCAGAAACAGTGGAAAATCTTGCACGCAGGCTAGTACTGTAAATGGACCAAATCAGTCAAAGAACTCGCCCACAGCACAACGTAAACTGATAACATCTCTGTTTTTCAAAGGAAATGAAAAATTGGTTTTTTATAGCAAATAAATGTACAAAATTTTCAACACATATTATATGAGCGATGCTATGGCATTTGTGTACTAAAATGGAAAAAATTGACCATGCCTACACAATATTATTTTGTATCAAAATTTAATTATTTTTTCAATATCTTTATTCTGGTATTTGCGGTAAACATTCTCCCGTCAGCAAAAATGAAGAGATCGCCTACAAATTTGCAAAAGGATTCGAATTAACCTAAGCTTTTCAATGGACGCACCTACAACGCCCACATGCCGCTACGACAGAAACTTTTATTTTGGAAATAGAAGATATCAACTGTTCCCACTCCATAACATGGAGCATGAGAATTTCGTTCTTTTACTTCTTTTGTCTTTTTTTGTGGTTTTTTGTGGTGAACGGAGATGGGCATAAGAGATTCGGTTCCGACCGAATTAAATTCTCTTACTGGTTTTTTTCCAAATAATTCTGAGACAAATTATTTAAAGGCACGAACATTGATAAAAAAATAAAATTGATTAATGTCTCGCTGTTAAATACTTGTTGTTTGGTTCGTAGAAAGTGACTGTTTACACAACTTGAACTATGTTAACAAACAACCAATACAAGAAAGTAATCAAAAAGAAAAAAAAGAGAAAAATATTGAACATTTCATTTGAAACAAGTTGTCTACGTGTGTGGATAAGTGATTTTGGCTGAATATGCAGCAGTTACATGCATAAGTGTTACAATCGCTTGTCAAGTAAGCTAAAGTGGAAGAAGCGGCCTTATCATAGTAATTAGTCGATCATCGTCGTTCATCTCCTAATGCACTTGTAAATGGTTTTCTTAATGTTGACTGCACAACTACGATGCTTTCTTAACTGTACGATACTCAGGCGGATTTACAAGTGCGTATGCATTTGCATATACATAAACATATAGCGTGAAACGAATGTAAAAAAAGCATTTCTCTTAAAACTTTGTCCAAAGCACCTGTTGGGTTCAAACTAATTTCGTGCGTCTTCTCAACTTTTTGTATTTGTACTTATAATTCCGTACAGTACGGCAATTTGCCGTTGTGTCATCATTAAAGTCATCATCTTGAGTGCAGTGATAGAACAAGGAGGAGGAAATACAATGTTATATAAGTAAGTACAAAGTCAAAATGCCGACAACGATGCATATCGAAGCCTGATACCCATGCTTCAGCACATATGTATTTAATGAAATAATTGATATTGAACGTATGTGTGCGCACAACCCATGCATTGTGCATGCCATTCTATCATCATCATCATCATCATCAGTTCTTTATACAATATGTAAACAATCACATTCAGGATACATGTGCTTGCAATAATGCCCACCCATGTGGTGCTATGCTGTGCCGCTACCATAGCACTATTCAATCTAAGATGCAACCTCTGTTCAAGTTAAAGCAACTGCGGCAAAAGTTTAAATTAATTTTCTTAGGAATTTATTAGAATTTCAAGACCAAGCGTATATTTAAATAGAGAGGAACTGTGTAATGATTTGAAATGCATGTATTTTTACATATATATACGGAAAGAAGAGGAAGTAAAAGAAGCAAAAGAACTTTGCAACTATTATTTAATGCTTTCTTATGGATGGTGAATGACCTTGACAATTGTGAATGATAACATTACTATATATATATATATATATATATATTCACAGATATATCATTAAAATGTACACTGCATTGATGAAATGTACACTACATGGAGAACAACCACAAAATGCAAATTTTTAAGAGCAAAATATAAGATTTTTTTTTACATCATTTATAAGTTTGAGTAGGGAAAGAATTTGAATATTTGAACAAATCAAGGTTTTCGCAAATTGACTGCTCTTTATGTTAAAAGAGGACATAAAAAGTAAAAATATTGATACATACCCTACATAACTTCGTTTAATACAGTTATTCATTTAACGAACTTGCAAAATAAGACTTAATATGCGAAGTGATCGAAAGAGTGGGGAGTGTTTGTGTACCAAATTTCATCAAAATATTTCGAAAGTTTGCTCGTTGCGAGTTCAATTTACGAAAACAAGGCGGGCAGACGGACAGGCAAGCTTAGAATATGACTCTGATTTGGTTGTTGTAAAATAGCTGGGTTTACCTCAAGTCCTCTTTCTTGTAAAAAATTTCATACGAACGTTCTCAATGTAAACGAAGAAGAAAATAAAAATGATGCGGAGAGAATTTTTGGATTCTGGTCGTTCTCAGACACATGTCGATTGGTTTTTGATAATTTTCATAGACATTCGTTCACATTTTCTGAGAGACATTTTTAGTTTTGAGATTTTGAGAGTTTATGCTACAGGTGTATTTTCATGGTAGAGTATTTGGAACATATTGAAGACAATCCTGCGACAATAATAATGACAGAAAAGACATGTGATGGGAATGAGAGCAGTTTACCGTTTTAAAATTGTCCAATTAAAATAGATATGAATAAATTTATATTTGTGAAATTTTCAAATTTTAGTTCTATTTGCTTTTTATATACAAAAAAAAAAAAAACAATTTTATTTTATGACAGAATCATACATAAATTGGTATTATTATGGTTTGTTTTCTACTTCTCCTTTTAATTTTGCATTTTTTTTTTTTTTTCGTGTCTTATAAAATGCAATTTTAAACAATTGTTAATTTTTCGTTTACATGAATTTTCTTTGATTTGGCGGTTTACATTTAAATCTAAGCTTGAAAAATTAAGACCCAGTCAAGTTTTTAGGCTATGCGAACATTTTACAGTTAAAATTTCAATGATTTTGTCAAAAGGGCTGCTGTAGCTTTGTTCTTGTTGCCATTATGTTGACGCAGTTCGGTTATAACAATATCGCGCTTATAACCCATACGTACAAGATCGGTGACGTCGCTTTCACTGAAACTACCCCGATCGGGTATCGCATTTCCAGATTTATGCAGTTTATTGGTTTGTTCTCTTGCTTTTTGTACGGCGTGCGCTTCAGCGTCTTGTGTTGATATCTCCAAGGCCCTTAATTGATCTTCGGAACTATTGTTGAAACGAGCGAAGTCGGGCAATTCATTTTCACACAGAAATAGTGATTCGGTACCGGTCGTGCCAATGCGTAAAACAACGCGTTGCAAATCAATATTACACTGGTGTCTTTTGAGCATATCGAGACCCAATAGTACATCCATAGGCTGTTGTTCGAGCACTGAAAAACTCGACGCTAAATAATCGTTTTCAATTTGTAGCTGCACCATATGAATGCGTCCGATTATACGCTGAGTGCCTACGCCTTTGGCCACGCCATTCCATCTGGTATCAATTAAATGCGTTACATTGCAACGCTTTGCACATGTCGAACTCATAATTGTGGTCTGAGCTCCTGAGTCTACAAATGCTTTAACCGGGAAACCATTCACTTTGCAATTAACATAAAGCATTATTACGTTACAAAATATCTCAGGATTGTATTCTAGAGCGGCGGCCATATTTTCTTCGATATTTTTCTGCTTTATGTCTTCCTCAATTAGGCGCTGCCCTTCCTTATCGAAGGGATCGGCCCGCACCAATTGCATATGTTGGACATTCTGTCCTCTACATGTGTTAGCTTGATCGTGTAAAACAGTTTTAAATGTATCCAGATTACCTGAGAGCCCCGCTTCCACATTTTGAATGGCTCCTCTGTCAGTCGCATCGATGGAAGGTGGCCGTTCAAGTTGAACCTGCCCTAACATAACGCAATCGCCATCTTTAATACCAAAGAATTTCAGAGGTTTTTTATTGCCAAGTAATGGTTCACCATTGAAAACAACGAGCATCTGTTCGTTCCTCATAAGGGATTCAACTTCGCAGAACGCCTTAAAATCCTCCAATTCGAGGTCTTCAGAAACATCAAGACAGAAAATCTTATCGCTAAGTGTGCTAATAGTTATCTTCATTGTCGGGGATATCGAAAATAAATAGATTTACTCATACATATATATAGTTAATCAGGAAGCACTTGCAGTTCTGCGCCCAGTTCTTCGTTACTCAATCAACACCATTAGCTTTACATAACTTCTTGCCCTAGCGGCTTTTTATCCTACCCTAAAAAGAAAAAAGAAATAGTATAATATGTCGACAACGTTCGTGGCCAAAGTTACAAAACTATATACGAGTGGCTTAAATATAAATGAAATCAATTGCGAACAGGAAAAAAGGCTTGACGTTAACAGCTGATGAATAAAAATTAATAATATTATGATCTTTGAAAGCAAACTTATCAGATAAAAACTAACTCAATAATGGAACAGTGGAAAATTTGAAATTTTTTTCTCCTACATCGTGTATAGTTTTCACTTTCCGCTTCTTGAGGCATGTGAGTCGACGTTTGAGAAAGAAACATATGAAACCCCACGCCTGTCTTCGCGGTAAAGGTTCTTCCACAGACCCGGCAATCGACGTCTATGCGAATAAAATTGGGGATCTGACTTTCCTTATTTGGGCAAGTAATACGGTTAGCGTTATTTTGATTACTGCTAGAGTGATTACATGTACTAGAGCCGACGACATAATTAGAGTCGTGTTGATTGTGATTACAACTATTAGTGCGATCGCCATCGTGATTTTCTATTTGATTGTTTTCCAGACTTGCACTTGCAATAACACTATTACAATTTGTTTGGCTAATGCTTGCTTGCGTGTATATTAGTAGAATTCCTTAAGGAGGGGATAGAAATAGGTGGAACATTATGTGAAGACGGTTGGTGGACTTCGTCAGAGTATGAAGTTCCTGCATTTATTTCATATGTTTTTGCTTTCTCTGAGCCAACTTCAAGCGTTAAAGAGTTTCTCGTTAGCTATAAGATACCGGGTAGTCCCTGTACCAGTCTCGGCATTCGTGTGACAATTTATCTGGCGAATAAAGCAGAGACCTTTATTTTTTGCACTCCGCCCAGTGTACACCACCAAGAATTTCGAATGAGTCAATCTATGACTGCTGCTATTGCCCCTACTACGAGTGTACTCATCAAACACAGAGTATGTATAGTGTGAAATTATGTTGTAATGAAATGACTTGACAAAATGACAAAAATATTTTCTAAAATTTATGTTATTATGATATATGCGCATTCATAACGATAAAATTTCATGAGGAAATCGGATAAGGACGGATAGATGGACCGCAATCTATATGGTCGCCATATGCAGTTAATTGGTTAAGGGCAAGCATATAGCCGTAGGAAAAAAGATTGACGCCGTAAAGGTATTCTAGACAGACAGACGAATGGATGGAATATAATCATTAATTTACGTATTTGACAAAGACTTGGCAAATTTATTACATTCCATTTGATAGAAATAAAAAGCGAAAATACTTTTCGCTTAATGCCAAAAAAATATTGCTTTCCATAATTCCATAATTCTCTCCTCCTCTTGCAAACAAAATATACGAAAATAAACTTGTTTCTAAAAAGGTCATGGCTCTGTCATGTTAACAAATAATTTTATGTATTCTAACAGCTGTCCTCGCAGCACAAGAACAACGTCTCAAAATACTCTGTATTTATTGTATTTCTGTTTAATCGACACCATACTATCGAAAATGATTTCCCCTCTCACGCCGCCAAACCCTTAACACAACATTACGTTCCGTTGGTTGACGACAACTTGCGATGATTATGAAATGTTATTTTCTTTTTTTGTTGTATTTAAAGCAATCTTTACTTTCCCTATAGTTGCATAAGGCAGATAATGTTGCCCAAGGTCGTTTTAAATAATTTCAAGATGCTCCTATCTTTAGCAAATAAAAATTCAATTTAATAAATGGTGAAAAAACAAATCAATTATTTCACTTTTCTTTAATAATCGTTCGGTAATTAATTTTGCAATTTACTCATCCGCCTATTGAAACGTTTTTATTATCAAAATTACGTATTTTTTCTATTTTCAATTATTTAACGGAAATGATCATAAAAAATGTAATCACAAAAAATGTAATGTGTAGGAAATTTTATTTTAATTAAAGCGAATACACTCAGCACTGACGAGCCATTATAAAGATAACTGCCATAATAAGAACGCGAAGAAGTATATAGCAAAAAAAAAATAAAAAAATAAATAAATAATACTAAATGGAAAAGTCGAAAATAAAATATAATTCTATCACATTTTTCTCGAGTGTAAATGAGAGTCACGTTAGTGGCGCATTTAAAATCATCTCAAAAGTAAATTTTACAAGCAATTATGTTAAGCTTGAACTGAATTTTGTGATACCTTTCAGTTGCTTGCCGCTTGTTCTTTATTTTTACACTTATACGTTTCATACTTTAATCGTAATACAGTATATGAGGCAAACCTTCTCGCAAGCAAATAGAAAATATCCAAAGACTAACATATTCATCTCTTCATAGAAGCTATCCTTAAAGCGTGATATTTGTATCGTTTTGTAATATGACCAATCATTCAATGTGTTGTTGTCTGTTCGTGTCACGCGGTGATGGTCAGTAGGGAAATAAGGAGAGAGAAATGAGTAGTAGAAGTAGCAGTCTAGCGACTGTGTCTCCGGGTGGTAAGTGTTATGCTGACTGAGCACTCAGTTCACCTGCGACCAAAGAAAAGCTCTACCGCGCTTGATTCTTACCTACTTGGCGACTGATACAGGATCACCTGGCGAGATCAATGCAGCGTCATCGAGACAGTTCGCACGGGATGGCCGGAATTAATTTTGAACACTGCCGCCACATGGAAAAACGCCGTGTAGGCTTTGCGAAAGTGATCTTTTACGATTTCTGTGGGATAAAACTTGCACCTTCTTTTCTATCCACATGCGTATACCTTAAGCTTTGTCGTAGAGACACTCAACTGTACAAAATGGCATAAAAAAGAAAATTTAATTTGTCAATTTGTTTAATGGCCGTATGTTATTGAAAGAGTGCTATTGTTTACTTTCCATATAAATCGATTTCTTTGCGATCGCATAATGTTGACTAATTCGACGCAATGAAGAAAAGACCGAAACCGAATTATGACAACGAAACTTAGGTAATTTGCAAATATTGCAAATATTGGTCGCATAATCCCACGATGGAAACTCATCTGTTGTCTGAGTGTTAGTATCGTAGATGATGGCGAATGTTTTGGCGGCATAATCAAAAGAAGCGGACGAAAGCAATATGATTCCAATGTTTATTAAGTCTCCAATGCATCTTTTAATGCTTTCCAAACATTTGACAAAACTATTATGTCTCCTATAAGGGATATAAAAAACTTAACTTGTTGCCAGACTGCCAAAAATCATGCATAGAGATTGCTGTACTAAACAGTTGCTTAATTTTTATTCGTTTACGTTTTTTTTTTCTCCCAAAAATAGGACCGTTTACTTTCGATATGATCATATAGTTTTGCTGTGTTTTTTAATACTTTTTAGGCTTACTTTTGCTTTTCAACGTACACACGCATACAGTCATTCATTCATACATGACTATGAGCACATATGCTGCGTTCATATGCTTATGGGAAATTTTGTGGATAATTTTTATGTAGTCTTCTTTATGGTCTAGTTGCAATCAGCCAATTCTATGTATAGAATTCTGAAAAATGTGTCACGAAATTCTAATTGTGGCAAGCGAACATGTGAACATGTACATATTAACCTATACGAAAAGGAATTTGTTGGAAAGTTGAGAAAGGGGAAGAAAAAAAAAAAAGGGAAACAAGAATAGTTCCTTAGGCCGTTGTCAATACAACAATAACTAGACGCGCAGCCATGCGCACCTAAATAGCAAAAAATCATTACCAAAAAAAATTTAATAAAATATATATTAACTATAAAATTAAAAAATTGTATTCTTAATTATCAGAATTGTTTGAAAAAAAAAAAATAGCCACTAGAAGGCGCCTAATTAACGCGCAGCTGTTTGTTCGGATGAACAATACGACACGTTTTCTATCGAAATTGCCTAACGGAAATGAAGATAGTCCACGTAGATAAACCACATTTTTAATGGTTGTGTCTTCACTAAAAATGTCTTTGCTAAGTGAGGGAAACACTTATGAAACACATTAAGTCTTTAGGTAAGATCACAAAACTTAAGTCACTAAAAATAAATAATAACTAGTGTTAAGACTAACTTAATACTCAAAACCAGTTCAAATTTTCGTCCTATGACTTTTTTGCTACGTTATTGGTTACATAATTTTCGGTCAGAATAGTACAGCAAGCAAATCTTACTTAGTCACTTTCATTTGCGATAAATGGTGACAAACAGACTCTAGTTAACGATAATTTAATGAAGTTTAACGTGATTGTTGCTTAACATAGGTACTTGTATAAGGCTTCTCACAGCTAATTGCTGCGCTAGAGAAATTCAATGTTTTGCTCAAACTTATAAGGCATTTCTGAGAATAATTTTGACCTTTAGTAGTGCGTGAAAAGCCAACTGCTAAAAAGGGGCCTCGTACTAATATACGGAAAAGTCTTGCAGAAAATCGTGAAGCTGTTGGGTTAAATCAATTTCTCAAAATGTTGGCAAAGCAGTCGCCTACTTCTCCGGAAATAATTATCACCTCACAAGGTACATCTTCATCGATCAGTTCAACTTAATATAATACATCTAAACTCAAAGTGGCCTTCTCTTCGTGATAAAAAGGATCACAAAGCTCTTCATACCGCTTGACAAGCAATTATTACGAAAATCTTTAGGGAGATAAAACGCAATACCAACACTTCTTTTGATCGTAAAAATGCTATCTCTTACACATTAGAGCAAATAACTAACTTTTTGAGCTTTAAAACTTTGAACTGTTGGCTTATATGTCATATAAAGCCAAAATAGAACTAGAATGAACTAATAATGAACTGCATGGACAACCCCCACTTCGACTGAGAGATGCTGTTGTTGATTTCAAGCCTCAGGCTTTGCATGGGACGTATAATGAAAATTTCCTTCAGCAGTAGAGCAATCGCCCGGAGAGACTACGAGGTTATATTGTATTATATTATATAGGTGCAAGGGTATATAAGGTTTGTGCGGATGTATGCAACACTGAATAGAACTTAAGACATGCCCACCTTTTATTATAGCGATCGACTTATAATCATTTTCTAAATCGATCTAAGTCTGTCTGTCCGTCTGTCCGCTTACAATTCGCAATTTTTGAGATATTTTGACGATATTTTAATCGCCACTGTATTCTAATTCAAAGACGAACACTATTGAAAATGATTTGGATGGGACCGCTTTTTCGACGATTTCCTACCTTATTTTGAAAAATCGTTCTATGAATATTTGTATTAAAGAAACTGGTGTAGGTGAGCCATGTCAGACTATAGTGCTTCTACTTGTTTTTTCTTATGGTAAGTAGTTTTTTTTTTTTTTTTTCTAACTCATATAACGAATATCTCTTGTAGTATTTGTAGTAATATAGAAATATGTTTACATATCCTAACTTGAGATGTTATCACAATTTTAGCCTTTAGCTAATATATCTTGTAAAAGTTTCAATATTAGAGATTTTTCACCTTCAAGGTCATTACCTCTATATTTCATTTCCATGCGATGGTTTCTCCATTTGCATAAAATCTCTTTAACTCCTACTCACTCGTTATAAAATAAATTGCTTCTCTTGTTATTTTGCGTACAGTCTATCTATCAATTTATGCAGCATACAAAACACTTTTACTATTATTATGTGATATAAAGCAAAAAAAAAAAAAAAAAAAGAGAAGAAAAATAAATAAATAAATGAATAAACCAATGGTACGATTAATTTAAATTTGCAAAATTGTGTAAAAAAAAGCAAAAACTTGAGACAACTCCACGAAAAAAAAGAGGAGTAAATAATCAATACATGCAACTACAATGCTATGGGATACACTGAGCTGTAAGAATTGAACGATAGGTGAATGGATGGTTAGATGGACTGAGTGACAGGCCAACACAACAAATCGATAAAAAGCCGAACTAACCTTATAGCAAAAAGGACTGATTGAATAAATGATTGAATGACTTGGTGTATGCATGGAAAAACTTGGAGAAAAAAACCGAAAAAAAAAAGAATTTGCATGTACTCATGCAAGGAAATAAATAGCAAATGAGTGCAATAATGAATACACAACAATAACGAGAGAATATAAAGTATTCCTTCAACACTGTTCGACAGAGAAAAATGGTAAAATAAAAAATATATAGACTATAAATTAACCACATAAAGTCAATTGAGGTAGTGATAGACAGTTAGTCAAGGCAGTGCCTGTCATAACAGTTGTTGTTATAGCATTAGCAGCCAGGCTTCGAACTGCGCACACAGGAAGCCAATATGCCACCGAAGGGGTTAATGGTAATAGCCTTTACTTCAATCAATTAAAATTGAATGAATGCTTTTTACTAAAAACAAAAAATAAAAAAACAAAAGAAAGAATTGACAATTGATAGGGTATAAATAAAACGTCTAACAATAGCTTGTTTAATAAAATGGAGAAAAAATAAAACAGGAAACAAAAGAAATTGAAGTTGAACTGAGAAAATACGTCTTCACAAAGGGATAGGAAATTCGTTGAAAGCAAACGGAATGATTTCTCAAACGTGAACGACATTTGTTAGCTCCCATACGCGTTGGAAATCTATTTAGTTTGAGTTCATGACTTGATGAGTTGCTGTAAGTTGCATGAGTTATGCTCAAGGATTTTTGCTCCTCTATAACTAAGGTTATGGAGCCTCTTTCTTCTTTGGTAAGGGAAAGTCTTTTTAAAGGGTCATCAAACTATGCGGGATCCACGCCCGCAACTTATTTACAAACTAAATTTTAATGCAACATTACAAGCTTGCTAATCGTACCGATATTGAAAAGTATTTGGACCTAAAGTTAAACCCTGTGATACAATGATTTAGGCAGCCTTTTTTAAAGCAAGCGGCAGCCAAGAGTGAATTCATTAAATCGGTATTACACAGTTGCACTTTTGCTTGGTTGAAAGTAACCTGTACGGCTTATCGTTGCTGAGTTGCCCGAAACATGTGAAAAGTCATTGCATGAAAGTGCGTGAATTAATTCCATAACTAGGGCTAAGCTTTTTATGTAACTATTCCGTATACTATTGCTTTACAAGCTTTTCTTCAAAATTATTACAAACATACTACGAAGAGTTTCAGCTTCTTTGTCATATACATTCCTGATAGGTGTGCGAATAAGTTCTCTGTTATGCAACATATCTAACGCCTTTATTTCTTCCGATATCTTGTGTGTACACTGCTCAGACATTGGTGCTTATATAGCACAAGTTTCCTTTACAAACCGTTATTTTATATGCATCAAAGACGAATGCAGATAAATGGAGATAGATCTCACCAAGCAGCTTGTACGGCACTGCTTGTCATCCATGGGAAAAATGCGGCTGCTGCTAAAGAAGTGATTACTTTGGCTGCGGGCGAAAATATGGTAAACTATTGGATAATTAGAGAGCGGTTTGCGTCATTTGGTGCAAAAAATTTCTAGCCTCGAGAATCATTAACGCCCCTGATAACCAATACGACGGGTTTGAAGGGGAATCATCATCTTATCGAACCCAACTAATCCAATTACTCAACTCAAAAAGCGATTTCACTTCGTCCGTCTGCAGAACAAGCAACTCAGGAAGTGATTTTCAACTTGAGCTGCGATGCTCTTCCGGTTGCGGATTATGCTCCAGACCTATCTCTTTCCGATCAGCACTTGTTCAGATCGAAGCAGTCATACTTAGTGGATCAGCGCTTCCCAAAATTTGCAGATTTGTGGAAAATGAATTGATAACTATTTCATCTCTAAACTATGAAATTTCCACCGCTAGGGCTTTCCTAAGCTTCCGGAGAAGAGGTAAAATACCATAGACAATGATGATGGATATTTCGATTATCAGGCTTTGCAATAAGTGTATTTTTGCTGGATTTGAGTCTTTTTTCGGCTAAATATTTTTTTCGTTTTCTTATTCTATTATATATAGATTTTTTGGTTTCGTCTTTACAGCCTACATTTCTTTTCGAGCATACCATATAGTGTGGCTTCAGGAATACAAAAGGTTCCGCTAGAAGGCAAGTCAAATATCAGACAGATGTGTACCTAACAGTGACTAATATCTCTTGGATGATTCGGAAGGAAATTTCATTTTCGGGCCAAAATGAAAGTCAATCTCTTTACAGTGTATAAGCAGTAAATTGCAGTGGCTTTAAAGACCGGCGTACTGCCCATTCATCGCCTCCATAATCGACCAATAATTTTTTCTTGCTCTTGAACATCATTTTTACTTTTTCGCTAGTAATAAAAGTAAAGTATGCCGAAAATCCTGTTTTCGACTTTGCATATTTGATAAGCCGACAAACGAAACTGGTGCGCAGAATCAAACAAAATTTTTCCCACGCAAGTATTAGAAAGACTTTCCCATCAACTTAATTGGAATAAGTATTTTTTATTTTTTTTTTGGAAAAAAATCACTAAGGACTTATTTGCATGCCTAGGTAGATAAAATATTTTAACGCTTAAACAAACCTGCCCTTCTTTTTATGATGTCGCTCAGGACACACAGTAACAGGGAGAAAGAGGAAAGAGATTTGTAATGTAGTGGAGAGTCCAAACCGCGATCTAAGGTCTGTAGTGTTCTCGTCCGTGCCGCTTGTTGCGCAGCTTTACAATTCTTATGAATCGCAACACCTTCTTACGTATCTGCCTCCACAAGTGGCCGCGCATTCGTACACGATATGATGGGACATTTCCACCATTGGTCGTCAGGCACTCCGCAAATCTTACGTATCAGTATAATAAGAAGATCTAAGTATTCTCTTCAAATATTCTACAATGAAACGCATCGGCAAGCATATTGGTCATGTCACGAGTTACTACTGCGTTTCCTTTCCGAGATGATTAATATATCGAATTATTTGCATGATTGCAATTTTCCTTATTTATGATTTCTTATTGAACCAAGTTCGTCTTTATATGTTTTTTTTCTCGTTATTCTATTTCTTGCGCTCCTGGCATAAAACTAAAAAATTTACTTTTTTTATTAGTATATTTTTCTCTTAAATTCTTCATAAATTCTATTCTTGATGATGTGCAATAATTTTATGGAAACAATTTTTTTTATAATATTTTGCAAAGTTAATGTTGCCTAACTTTTGTTCTTTTTTTTTACGAAAATTTAGTTTTCGTCCAAAACTTTATTTTCAACTAGTCTTCTATGCATCTTTCTTTACATTCCCTAAAGCCGACCAAAGTGGACACAATGCAACTAAGCAAAGCATAAATCTTAATACATACAAAGCAAATAAGAGAGTCTTATCCGACTTGGAATAAATCTTAAATATCCCCAAACCAGTAAAATTGTATTGCAAAAAGAGGGAAAAAGGATTTGTTAATAAAGAGAATGAAACAAATTCTCGTTTTCAGACGACGCAGTCCATGGTTTTCATTAAATTAATTTGTCAAGTGCCAGCGTACGACATTATCGGGTCTTTTTCCTACAAAACCCTCTCAAATATTTGGATGAAATGTCAGTGTCTTAGCTGTTGACAAAAATATTTTAAAAGTTTTCATTTTTTGTTGAAAGTTTTCTTTTTAAGGACATCGTACCGTTTATATGAGATTTTCATAGAGATTTTCTCCATACCATTCGGAAATTAGGAATTGCAAATAGCGGAATTAGAAGTAAGCCCTGTACGAAGATAATCCACGAGAAGGCTTAATATTTGCAAATTGACAAAAGTTTTATAAAGAACAAATGTTCGATCTTACGTTTCTGACTTGGGATGAATTTTTGGAGACCAACAAATTGGATATGCCAAATAGTTTAGCAAATATATGCAGATCAACTTATTGATCCGTACATTGTTTACACTGACCTCTTTGCTAGGTTTAAGATGATTCAATGAATTGAAATATTTCGTCAACAGCAAACGTTCTTATAAAAAATCGAATCGATCTTTGCACTGATTTATATTTCCCTAAAAAAGAAGCGAGTTTTAAATCAAGAACGGCTATGAATTTTAGATAATAATTTTCATTTATTTGTAGATCACTTATCCAAAGCTTATCATGTGAAAATAACTAACTAACCGTAATTAAGATATGCACCAAACTTGACCTATCTCTCTCAATTTTCACCTGCACAAGAGATAATGACAGATAGGAACGAAGCAAGGTGGGTGGACGGATAGACAGACAGAGTTAAATCGGCTTAGAGTCCCATAATAATCACAACTTCGATCTAACTTTTTGCTTCCATAATCGTTCCGATAAGGACAGGCAAACAGAAGGGCAGATCCGGACGGATAGACAGACGGATAAACGGACAGAGTTAAATCAGCTTAGTATCCCATCATAATCACGACTATGTATCTTTTATAAGGTCAATTTATACTACAAGCGGAATAAATACGATACGTCAAGCTTTACTTTTTTATTTCACTTTCTGCTTTCTTAGGTGTTCCGGCCTGGACAGATAGATGGACGGATAGACAGACAGAGCTAAATGAATTTAGAGTCTTATTTATAATCAAGATTACGTTCACTTGACGTGAGGTCTGTCGATGTTGCAAGTGAGAGGATAAATCTAGTATATCTCCGTACTTAGATGATGGGGCGTAGAAATGCTTTAGAATTTCCCAACAATACGCAGAAGCTTATCTTTTAAAGAACACATATACACAGTTTATAAAGAGTATGATATACGTCCATCCATGCTTACCCATGATGAAGAATAAACATGCTATACAATCTTTGGTTGAGAAGAAGAAATGAAACGAGTGCGAAAGAGAAGTGAAGTAAAATAAATAATAGCCGGCAAAGTTCCGGTATATATGCAACGTAAAGAATACAAATCAAATTGTTTTTAAAAGCAATAAAGAAAAATAGAAAAAATCAACTTAGAACATACAAAAACATCCCAAAATGTACCTTTGGGCTAAACGTACAATGACGTTACAGTAAATAATAAAAACCGAAAAAGAAGAAAAAAAAAAAACAAAAGAGAAAAGGAACAAATAACAATATAACAAGCTAGGAACCGCAATAACAAAAAGAATAAAAAGTAAGACATTTTTTCAAAGTTACAGTAACAGTATCTTGCTTAACTGTGTCTATATAGCACACAAATATTTAGTAGATGTACAAAAGATGTAAAAAAAGAAAGAAGAGAAAAAAAAAGGAAAAAATCGGAAAACTTTCAGGCATTCGTATAAAAAGGCCACAAGAGTGCATACACTTGTTACTGTGAATGTTGCTTGTTTTGTAAAACCAAGCAGTGAATTGAACTTTAAAACAAAACACAATATTTTTGTGCATATTTCTATATAAAAACAAATGCGTGCATGCTCAAGTGTATCTGTTTCATATATGATTATATAAAAAAATTTATGGAATTTTCTACTTTAACCCAAACAGAAAAAAAGAAAAGAAGAAAAACTAAAGCAAAAAATTAAAACAACAAAAACAAAAAAAAAACTCCAAAAGCAATTGAATGCTACCCCAATAACTAATGCAATGCGCTACTTATAGTACGAGCTTGTGCTTTCCTCTCTCTCTCTATCTCTCTCTCTCTGTCTGTCTCTCTGCTAAAGTGTAAAAACACAGAAACAAATAAAGCAATTAAGTTGAAAGGGTGTGGAAAGAAATCAAAACATGAATGCAACCAAAAGGCAACAGCAATGTCTTGTAAACACATTCCCAAAAAAATTTAAACAGACAGCCATACAGACATATAACTGCGAAACCACACACATTGCTTAATAGCAGAGCGAAACAATAGCAATCTGCAGGCAATAAAAAACAATTGAATCACCAATTGAAGCATAAATATTTGACAATAATATCTTAATAATAAATCGTATACCGACATTACAACTAAATGGTAATGGTTACGATTAACGGTAACGGTATGGGATCAATAATAAGCGAAGGCACTTGTATGCACTTATATATAAGTGTATAGGGCATGCATACGTTTCTTACATCCACCACTCTGCATATACCGTCCTCTTCACAGGCAAACTTATTATATTTAAATATACGTGAAACCTATGTTTTATTCCTCGCATGTGTACGTTAGCTTCAGTTAGCTGTATATTTTTCTTATTACAAACTGAGCAAGAAATTTATATTGCTCTCGAAACGAATTTTGCTTACCCTATTGCATAATAATCATAAGCATTTTTTCATTATTTAGATATATATCAGTTTGGCCAGGAATACTGAGAGCAGCTTTTGGGTCATTTCTTCAGTTATATTTAATAACTCACAACCTAGATTTCCTGAAACTGAAACGGGACAAATTAATCAATTGAGTTGGAAGGGAATTCATGGCAAGAAAGCAAGATTTTGATGTCGAATAAACTCTTTCGTAATTTGCATAAGCTACTCAACCGCAATTTTGCGTTGGAAAGATTTTTCATACGATAGTAAGAAAAGTGTACACTGTGTGCTACGGCGGGTGGATAATCGGCAGCTATAGACTTTGCGCGATCGAATACATTTGATATCGACCGCTATAAATCGGTTCCAGAAGATATGTTAGGTCTTTACCTCACAATCTCGTAGCAGCGAATCGATAATTGGCAGCTGTTGAGTTTACTTGATCGAGCTTACTTCAAATCGGCGCCTATAAGCCGATGCTAGAAGAATTCTTGGGCGTCTAACTCACTCTCTGCTTACGACTCTGATAGCTCCAACAAACAGATGGGTAGGTTAAAATAGGGAAATCTGCTCATTACATGTATGTATATGCACTTTTCATAGCCTCTATTATATATTTATGGATATTGCAAACTCAAATGCACAACTAATATAATGTGATCCTTTGACGGTGGATATTAAAAAAAAAAAAAAAAAAATTTTACATTTTCCAGATTCGTCTGCACATGTCTACACTAATCTAAATGCATGTTCATCTCTTTGCGTAAAATAATTTCAACATTAATATATACAAGCTTACATGGTCTGTACATTTTCTTGGAAACGATTTCCACCGATACCGTGCAAACTATTGAGTTTGTATACTTAATGTAAAGTGAGGTAAAGGCAAAAAGCGTGGCAGGCACACATTTATTTTAATATTAAATAGAAATTCATAAAAGTCTTGTACACATAGCTACATACATACAAGTATGCATATCACAATTATAATGGAATTGTTATACCCGGCATGTAAATAAAAAAAACTTATATGTTAAGCAATATGTAAATTGCAACAAGTAACAAAATAATATTCGTCTTACGTCGAATGTATTTATGCCTATCATCTTAACAATGGCAAAGATTTTTCGTTTAAAATACATAGCTACATGTTGACTAAAATAAAGGATAATGAATAAGAGATGGCCAGATGGCGAAATATCAATAACTGGTACAACTTGCAATTATATATAACATATATATAACTGACAATTATATATAACATCACTCAGTAAAGTCGGATGATATCGTATACATATGGATGAATTCATATGATTCTTAGATAGTACCAACCTGCAACGAAATGGAGTCACAATTGTTTTAGGGACGCCAGTTTTATTTTTATAAAACAAGTAAGAATTTTATAGTAGGTAGGGTAAGGCTGACTTTTGAATACCCTACACCAGTTTACCTAATTAATAATATACCAAAAACTATACATTATTTCTATGCAAATGCATATTTTTTCATGAAAGGCTTCATATTTTAGCAAAGTCAATTCACTTATTAAAGATTTTTTATTTTCCAAGTGCTTCTGTTTTAATAGAGCACAAATTAGCATATTTGCTTTCATGAGAGTCACGGTCTAAAAAATCGATCTAAGTGATCCAAAATACCTATGGTTAATTTACCAAGACTTTCATATAAAGCTTTATATTATTAAACTTGCTTCTTATGTGGTTTTATGAACGAATTGTTATCAAGAAGTGTTGAAAGCTAGGCCCCTTTAGCATACATAATACAGTTTCCGTAGGAACGGTTATATGGTAAGGCGTTAAAAAAACTACCTCCATCCGACCTACAGGTCTTTCAATAGCGTTTGCCCTTGGGCCAACACACCTCAGCGTAGCAAATTTCACTAATTATATCTCGAAAATTATAATATGAAGGTTGAACAAAGGTATACATGGGCAGCGATCAGACGGACGGCGAACAAATGGACAGACAAACTCGGATTGATTTAGCAAATAATGCGATCGATGCAATAAAATGCGGATCTCTTTCAATTCGTTCGGAGTGTTACAACCCTCCGCACAAACTTAACACACTAGTCTTCGTTCGGTTTGGTTGAGTAATTGCTTAAAGAAAATTAAAAGGGAATTTCCAAGTTGTTAGTTTAGATTCACAAAAAACGTCTTTATAAATAAGAATTTTGTAAACTCAAAATGAGTTGGCTTCTGCTGATTCAAAGTATTTTTATAGTGTTAGCTGTTTTTCTGTATTTAATATTATAGTTGCGGTCACTTCTGCGGGTATTCTTTAGCGTTCGGGTATTTCGCTTTTTACGAAAGAACTTTAAGTCCGTTAAATACTTCATAATTGAACTTAAATTGCTTAAGTTTTATGAAAAGAAAGCTTTTCAAAGTTTATTTCATTCAACAACTGTTCGCAAATAAACAACACGAGTTATCTCGTAAGAGGGTGCGGATGGGGGCGAGAGAAGTACCTAAGATATTGATAAGAAAGTGAAAGTAAAGCTGGAGAGGAGAGAATCTGTTCTCACGCTGCTTCACATTGTTCTCCTAAGTGAATCCAGGAAGTATTCGCGTATGCCTGTGTGTGTAACAGCTTTCAATCAATATCTCTTTCACATTCTTCAAATTATGATTCTCTCTCTTGCGCTTACACTGGCTAACATATCAACTTTCTTCAAATTTGATCTATAACGATTAACTGTGAATGCACATACCAGCTTTCACTTCTACCTCTTCATTTTTGCACTAGTAAGGCACCCATACTTGTGATAGTTTTCCTGTAAATGTATCATGAGGAAATGTGAAAACAATCTTCCCCGGGAACAAGCCGATAATATAATTTATTAAAATCCCCATTTTTCTATGGTTTCACTTTGAAACGTGGTCTGCTTCTTTCTCCTAACTCTACTCGTCTTTATCATTATATAAAGAGTAAAGAACAGTTTCAAATATTTCTTTACTGCTCTCTCCTTATTTATCTTAAAGTTTGTTAAAAAAAAATTCTCATATGTATGTATAGAGCATCATAAAATTCGTCTCAACCTACTATTCACTGTTTTTGCTTTTGTCATTTACAAATATACGATATGTTATTTTCACGTATTGTGATACGCACGTCATACTACGGCAGCCACTTTCTATAGGATTATGCCTCCAAGGTACGTATTTATCCATCCTTCAGAAAAGATGTAAAGAGAAAATTATTTTATATTTACGCGCATTAACGAGAACGTAAAAGTGCGCATAACTAATTCTTCATATCTTCGTTTATTTCCAACTTTTGTTTGTTTACATTCCTCCGTCATTGCGACAATTTTAATTAAGAAAATTACAACAGGTGAACATATTTTTATATACACATATATATATATATATACTCTTCAACAGATACAAAAGCTTCAGGTTATTCTTAATAGTTTAAATGTCAAGCAAAGGTAAAAAACGCAAGGCAAATAAAGGAAAAACAAGGTCATAGGCGTTATTAGAGCACAGAGGCTTCCAAAAACAAAAACGTAACACTTATAAGTAAATAAAAATTCTTTTATGCCGCTTGTAAGTCTTATTCTAGAGTATGCTTCAGTTATCTGGACTCAAAGCTATTCTTGTCAAGTAGTTAGTATGGAAACAGTTCAAAAACAGTTCGTGCTTTTTCCGTTTCGTGGAGCTCAAGAATAAAAAATAGATATGCTGCACCCGCTTCACATCCCCAGTAGGGGAAGAAAATTGATTATAGACATTTCAATGTCTTTTCACATAATCAAAAGTCGAAAGAGGTCGAATTGACCCACGGAGTATTTCTACAGGTAACATTTAAGCGTTAAGAAATGGATACGTTTTACGTATCCAACACACAGGCGATCCCTAAAGATTGTCACCGATCGACGCCACTTATACGTCTCAATTTGTTTTTGCTAAGTACAGGGACGTCAGTAGGCTGTCTAGACGAAACCAAAGGAAACTTATGCTGAACTTCGAACCAATGCCTTCTATTAAGGCTTTAAGGCATTGAAATTTCGGATTTTCTAAAAAGTGTATGTTAATGTTTGCGGTTTTTTTTTACTTTACATTTTACATAAATTTGGAATGCAAAGAACGCTTAGAACTTAGATTATCTATAAGAATTCAGCGGCCTAGCTAAATAGTCTGGAATATTGTTAAACAGTCCTCCACATTCGCTGTAGCGAGCGATAACAACTTTGCATTTTTGCGAGTACAAATACTGGGTTTCCTTTCTCTGGAATTCCATAAGTCGTTTTGTACTTAAACTCGTTTTAGCATTCATTTAGTGAAATAATCCAGAAATCGCGCAAAATTATATTCAATTAAAGAATTATTGGATAAACACTTTGAAGGCCTTTTGCTTATGAACTATACGAGCCGTATAGTTGCATACAAGCACTTGTTAAGGCTTGAACAGTTTTTACTTTGCCAAGGCCGTTAAAAGCTCTTTATATATGTGCTTACGTGTATACACTTTAATACCCTCCACTTAAAAAAAAAAAGAACTGCTTCTAACACTTCGTTCTTGTTACTGTGTGCTAGAAATGTCAACAACGCACCAAGCACGTCGCCTAGAATGTCGCCTATATAATCATCATATTGGAATAAAACCGACGCATTTACAATCGGCCACATGTGACGAGTGCACAGTCAGTCGTTTCATGTAATGCATTCTAATGCTGATAACAATGAACGCAAACACTAATCCAAACCAATCACACGTATTATATTGAAAATAAAAAAAATACAAATACAAATACAAATAAAAATAAAAATGCAGGCAAAACACAAAACGAATGAGGAAATTTTTACTTAAGCAATTAAATTCTGTAAGCGTCAGCGTGTCTGGCAAATGCACAGCAACAACAATAACAACGATAACATTCATAAGGTTTAATACGAAAAAACTATTAGCATAGAAAAAAAATAATAATAAAAGAAAAACTGGGCGTTTTCAGTAAAACCCCGCATCAACACTTTAGTCTAAGCATGCAAGTCTATAAACGCGTGTGTGTGTGTGTGTGTGTGTGTGTGTGTAAGCGACCACAATATGAAAATTTGAAAATGCCAGCCGGTCATTTCATGCATATTTTAGTACGCAGAAGAAAAAAAGAAAAAGAAAATTATGTTCGAATGTGGCCGAAGCTTCTTTATCCACCAATCTTTAAGCATCTTAAAAACGAACTTGAAAGAAATGAAATTTCGACACACTATAATATCCGATGGACGTGGCCAATTTTCTGCATTTTCGCATGAGCATTGCCGGAAACCTCTAATTTTTTTTAATTTTGAAAACGCGGACCTTTTCAGTTTATGTTGTACTGTGGGCGTGTCTTTTGCCCGATTTATCTCCATTTTCAATTCTAATCTACGCGCAAAAACCAAATGTGGAGCCGACAGTTAAATTTTCCGAGCGAAAATATGTTTACCACAGGCAGACACGTAGACAGATATAAGAACATCATGCTTAAGTAGTTCGAACATCTAATGGGTACCCACAGTCTATATACACATTAAGCGTATTCTAAAGGTCTCTTCTTTGTGTGGCAAAACCTTTCACAAAGTGAATATACCGCCGTCCTTCGGTGCTGGCTATAAAAATAGGTTCAACATAGAACATAAGCCATAAAAAAGCGTATAATAATCACATTTGTTATAACCACAACAATTGGTTATTCAGTGAAAATTTTTATTGTTATAATTGTTCACGAAAAGTTTTTATTAAAAAAAAAAAGTTATAAAAATTTTTTATTATTAAAAAAAAAGAATACCAAAGCCAAATGAGTTTTTATAACCACCGCCGAAGAATGTCGATATATTCATTTTATCAAGACGTTTGCAAAACCCAGAGGAAAGTATATAGGCCTGCTAGATCAGCAACTGCTTCTGAATGCCTCTGTGTTTGTCTGTCAGCTATGAAAAATATGTGGCGAGTAAAGGCCGCCGCCAACTTTACTGAAAAAATTAACATATCGACTTCCACGTTCTTCCAAGCTGTTCTATGAGTATTCCTGCAATACTTACGAAATGGTTGGAAAACGCGCACCCAATGCCACAAGAATATCGAAGTTGGATTGGTTAAGCTTTCTTTTTCGAATTTTTATTAAAGTAAAAAATTAAAGAAAAATTCGGTCACAGCCAAATGTGATTTTCTTACTTGCTTGTAGTTCAATACGTAGCGAATTAAGAGGAAAGATTTTTTAACGCCAAAGACAGTCGCAGCTTGAGCTTGCCCCGAATTTAAATCACTTACCTATATCTATATACATATTTTTTTTAAGCAGGAAGATGTACCAGAGCAACAACTCCTGAAAACGTTTTTCTGCTCCCACTCGCAACTTATTATCTTCTTTTAAAGAAACCAACATTTCAAACTTTTTTAATATTAACCCATCACATCTATTTTTAATGGGCATCGAAGAACCAGCAAGAACCTTCGGGTATGCTTCTTCATCTTACTTTGCAACAAACTTTATTATATTGCTTCACTTCTCTCGCTTTCATTACACTTCTTAGAACTGTAACGGCAATATATAAAACTTATGTCGGCAGAGCCAAAAAGTCGATGGAGTTAAGCTGCTCTTGCGTTCCACTTTCCATAAAAACCAGTGCAATAGTGTTTGTAATAAAGCACCACAGTGAACAAACACCACGAGCGCCGTTTTATTGCAGTCGTAGATCAAAAAAGTGACCCAATACTGATTTTGTCTGTCAGGGTCCTGGCAGATATTCCGCGTTCCCACTGAGGACTGATAATGCCGAAGGTAGGAACTTTCTGGAAGCAAGGTAAACAAAAACCACATTAAACTAGAGACAAAACGTTTATATAGCTGTTACACTAGATCTTTTGTTTTTAGCCACAATCATTTGCCTTTTTGGGACTTGAAAATATCTCCGAGCTACTTAAAAACATTTTTATTCGAGTTTTATTCAAGAAAACATGATTTTGAGCGATTTCTTGCAAGGCGCTCTATATTCATTTTGACATTTCTATAATTTTCACTCTTTCTAAGACTTTTTAGATGTAAAGCATATCAGCTTCAAGTAAAAGGCATTTTGTTTATTGCCAGTACTTTCTAAATAATGAGAATGAATTGATGTCTTATTCCTGTCTCCCTTATTTATATCTTCTTTGTTTTTCCCATGTCCCTCAATTTACACATACATTTAAAATTCTTATTGGAATTACCACATTTTATAGAAATTTCTCTGTTAGTTCATTTGCAGACGCAGCCCTTTGTCCCGTTAAGTTGATCGTGTATTCAGTATTACAATTTGATAGAATTTTTCTCGTTTGCGAGAAGAATGGATGTCTTTATTTTAATTTGCCTACAATATGAATTTTTTGACAATCAGTTACTTAGGGCATCCGCAACTAACAGCAACTTCTGTTAGTAGCACACTCTTGCTAGTCTAGCAATCATTCAGTTGGGAATAAAATCGAAAGAATTGCTATGATAATCGTACTTCATTCAATTATGGATATTTTTTGAAATGTAAATCATATTTCCGCACAAATATTTTCCATGTTTATTCTTTCGTGATAATTTTCTAAGGCAACATGATTCATACTATGTCGAATTATTTGTACGATCTTGACATATTTATTGCTCGTCGCTGAGAGAATCGTAAAAAAAATAATTACGACGGACGGTGTTAACAGTATGTGGCACTTGATAGCACAGCGGCATGCCGTCTGCATTCATTTCATTCATTCATGTTGGACTGCATAAAAGCATTTAATTAATCGAAATTTATTTATTCATTTTTAAAAAGTTTCTGCCGAGTACGAAAGATCAGAGTCTGAATGGGATGTATTTCAAGGACATTCTTGTGGAGTTCATTTAGACGCTGTGATAAGATAGAAATGTATGTAATGAGTTGCCCTATTTAGTACAGTTCACTCTATCTTCACTCAGCTGCCATATTTCGATCAGGTAAGGGAAGCTATTAAAGAAATTGGAAAACCTAGAGAGGCTAAGCATGTTTAATTAAAGGTCTGTGCGTCTATTCAAAAATAATTGTAATGTTTTGCAATTCCTTAGTTATCAACGCAACGGTAAGTACAGTTCGCTCCATCTTCGCTTATACATGTCTGCAAATGACGACATCTTAATACTCAGTTTGCTAGTGTAAACGATTGCGTTTTTTTCTAATTTTTTTTTTTTTTTTTTTTTTTTGCTTTTTCTTCGTCTAAATCATAATCAAACGCATATCAAAAGAGATTTTGAACGCTTTTTACATTGCGCTTATGCCACTCAGCCAATCTTCTTAATCTTCGTTATTATTTATTTAACTACAAATCAGTCGCTTTTGGTTGGCATCCAAATTATGCTTACTTTGAGCACAAGTTCTTTGAAAACTTTAATTTATAACAGTCACACAATTTATTTAGCTGCTTTCTGACAAATTTGTAGAGAAAATTTCATGTTTAACAAGTTAACTGGAAAAAGGAAAATCTCACAGTTTCCACTTATTTTATTATATCTACTAAGAGAGAAGATATATTTAATTTTTGAAACTCATGTAACGCAGTCCAGATAAACAATAAATATTCGCCATCAAGATAAGCAGCGGAATAGATCTAAATATTTCTGTCTTGCCATTTTATAGCCCGAGTTTCCACTGAAATCAACAAATTTTATCTAAGACATCACTTCATAAACTCTTTCCTAAGCTACCCGATAATCCGATACCACAACTTTTAGAAAACGTACCTCTCTCGCAACATATTTTCTACAAAGGTGCTGTTCTCAGATAAACAAATGCCTCACGTGCTCGGAATTAAAAATATTATTCTTTGTGGGCTCGGACAGTTATTTGGAGTACGCTAAGGAAAAACATTTATTAGTGATTAGCTTTCATGGCAAATAGATAAAGCGTTTTGTGGTCGTTGAGAGTTCGTTGTTAAGTCCTGCTCATGCCTTATCTCTAGCGGCATGAAGACGAAGATTGCGAAAATAGCGAAATGTACTTCTTCTATGATAAAGTGTAGCCTACAGCAGCGCAATCTTCTGGCCTTACAATCAAAACTAGACTAAGCAAAATCTACCAGGCCCCTGTTCGCAATCTTGATAAGCAAAATGCGTCCCTGAATTCCGTTCCCTACACAGCAGAGTGATTCCTGAACACTTATCTATTTCCTGGTAGCCTTCAGGGAAAAAAGAAATGGTGTAATGTCGAAACTTGACACACACCAAGACAGCTCTTCTTTTCAATTTCAAAAAATAGAACTGAACAATTCGCTTATTTACCAATATTTCGCGGATATTACCAAACTGAGAAAATTTTCGAAACGATATTGTTGAAAGAGCTGCGTAACCCTTCAGAAGTTGAAGTCTGACGCTTTGAATGCAAATGACATCTAAAAGCTATACTTTGAATAGTTAAAGAAAAGCAAATAATTAAATAATGTAACTAAATACCAATAACAATACAATTGAATAAACAATTAATTAATTAATGTCATAGAAGGGCGTTCCCTACCAGTTGGTGCTACAACACGGAATACCCGCAAGTAAGCAGCCGAGATCATGCAAAGCGTATTCTCTTTTGATCGACATAATGTTCAAAATGGATTTAGTCATCTCCGCCTGTGTGCCTTTCATGTGCCCTCTGGAGGTATGCTGACGAGTGTCGCAAGTCGTGCCCAGCACATTCGTAATCGCCTTTCACATAAATCAGGTCTTCTAATGAGCAAACTGTCAGCAAGCACTGTCGTAATTACCAGAAAACTTTCAGCAGCCTCTGCGGGGCGAATCTTATGCCAAAAATTCTTCTAACATATCTAAAGACTGACATAAAAACCATTTCGACCGCGTGGTCTGGTTCCAATTACTAAACGCTTTCAAATTTTTAACATAAAAGTAAGAGTTGACGAACCTCTGATGTCCTCGTAATGGCCAATACATATATATAACATCCTTTTTTTAAATCAGAAATTTTTTAAGTCGCCCAGTAATTACAAGTTTCTTGTAAAAACAAGTGAAAACAGTAAAGTAGTCCACGGCCCATCATAAGTTGTCTTACACCACGTTATAAGGGAAGTACTCGAAAAGTGGTCCCATCCGAACCATTCCCAAATGCGCACGTCCTTGGGCCAAAGCAAGTCACTGTTCATCATAGTATCTCAAGTTGAATACAAAAAAACAAGATGGACAGACGGACAGACGAACATATAAGTTTGGATCTGTACAGGAGGTGGTTCTACATCAATCGGTGCAATGGTGGTGTAAAGATGGGTTTATTTCAAATCCTTCTTGATAGCGCGTGTTGCATACATCCGCACAAACTTAATATCCTTCAAACTCTTGTACCACAAGCCGTGCTGAATGTAAAAACTTTTACTATTTGAACTGTAGATGCTCTAAGAGTTTGCTAAATGCCAAATCAACGTGTATAAGCAAAGTTAACCATCGCTTCGCACAAGTTACCAATGTCCACACCTCTTAAATGATTACGTCTATGAATGTGAATGTGGATGACAACAATTTACTTTAAATAAAATTGCTAATGAGATGGACAGATAAGCGAATTGAAATTCTAAAGAAATTCTAAAGCTAAGCACAGAGTAGGAATAATTTATATTAAATATGTTGAATAAAACTAAACAATAAAATGGATTTTGTAACATTGGTTTTGAAACAAAGGCCTGTCAATGCAATGTGCCCGCCCGTCCAAGAGATTCGAAGCCAGTTTTATAAGACTCAGAAAACAAACTATTAATTGAGAACCATACAATAGTGGAGGACAAACAGGGTTAAGCCTAGTGTAAAAATTTACGGGGGAAAATTCTTGTAAATTCGCATAAGTAGACGAGTAGCTAATCGCATGTCATGTGTTCGTGAAATAAAATCTCAAGTATGGTAGATTTTGATCCCAGCTATAGTGGGCGCTCAATCGGCGATAGGGCACAACACTTATCGATTCGGGCCAAACCCACTAGGGTGCTCTTTAATTTTAATCAAATTCACGCTCCAACTCACAAAGGTATTTTACAACGACATACAAGAGGGTTGCTAAAGCTTCGACCAAAACAAAACTATCATAACTTTACGGAAAAATGTTCCAAATCGAATGTTTCGAAAGACTTGTATGTTGCAAAATTGATCAATTTCTAGAGCTTAGTGACTGGTCTTGAACATAAAACTTCCGAATGCTCTAAGTTATACGAAAGTGACTTTGGTCAAAGCCGTCAACGCATTCACGTTGCAAGATGGCCTTTCTGGAGCTTTCCTACTGTTTGCGTTGCGTGAAGAGCATACTCAGATTGTACATCACCAAGTTAACTGGGGGCTGGGATGAATACAGGGTCAATACAGTTTGTCATCCACGGAAGAGATCGAAACTGATGTGGACAAGTATTTCAGGGAGCACTTGAAAGATTGAAAAAGTGATTGGAAGAGTACTTGAATATACTTAGGAATATAGTGGAGAGCCAAGTAATTTTTTCAACTATAAACTTGATCTGATATTTTCAGTTAAAGTCACGGGATGCTTACGTTCACATAGCACGTTACATTCATCGCTCTGTAGTATAAGGTTTTTGATCGACATTTACTATCTACATCTCTTTACTGATGGGCACTAATTAAAGTTTAACAGTAGGTATGAAAAATTTCGGTTCAAGTCGTTGATTAGTTTTCTTTTTATTTCTTTTTCAATTTTTTCCTGCAATTAGAAATTATTCATTAAGTGGAAAATTGCTTGTTTCTTTTGTTTTTTTTTTTCTTTTTTGTGCTTTCTTGTCATTATTTGGTTGATTTTCTGCTTTTTTCATAGTTCAATGAAAAGAAATATGAATTTTTTGAGAAAGTTTTTTATGATAGAAAGACGACAAACACTTTTACTTCATCGGCACCGATATGTTTAATAATCAAAACGCCTCCTTATCGGGCGCCGCAGTAATCGTAAGTGCTTTTTGCATTACATCGCCTTAAATGCCATCGCTTTGAACGGTAACGTTATCAAGTTATCTCCCGCGCATATCTTCTCATGCTTGATTGATTCATTAATTAATTAAATAATTGAAGAAAAATATAAAAAATATTTACCTTTAAAATTGCTACATAAAATTGCTTACCGCACAGTATAGCAGGTTAATATTGGCATGTATGTATCTATCTGTATTTATTGTTATTTAGTATCTTTGTTTTTATATTGTTATTATTGTTGTTATTGTTGTTATTGTTACTATTGTTGTAGCAATGCTTGCTTGTTTGTACATTTAACTGAAATTGCAATTGTTTGTTGTTGTTTTTTATTATCTGGTTATAGTTACAATTTCTTGTTGTTACTATTGCTAATGCTGCCAGTTGTTGTTGTTATTACCACTAAAAATAACAAACACAACTAATGCCGCTGCCGCTATTACCACTAAAACAACAAACACAACTACTTGGTTAACGCGATCACATAAATACACAATTGGTTGTCATTTTAAATTAGCGTTGTTATTGTTGTTGGTGTTGTTTTAAGTAGTCAGTTGATCTCTGCGAAAATGAAGTCACTTGTATAAATATAAGCGCAAGATAAACACAATTTAAATTGTAGTTAATAAATATGCAGATAGGTACATACGTGTGTATGCATGCATGTACACGCTCGTGTTTATATATGTATATTATATGGACACATGTTGAACTTTACACGATTCAACATTTTGTTTATTATATTCATGCGTGTATTTGTATGCGTGAATTTATAACATAATGAAATTTTATATACACATATCGAGCTGTTTACTAATTAATTTGGATTTAAGCAAAAGCTCAAAACGTTAAATCATTCCGTAGTTTATAGCTCTTACAACTATACACACAAGTGGTATATGCATATATATATACCAGTATATATTATATATCAATTGATTGTAACCATGGCTAACGTTTTGACCCCGGACACACGTTAACTTACAATTCGTGAGAATATATCCAATGACGCATGCTGCGCGCTTTGGCCGCAGCTTCTGTGGCAGAGAAGAGATAATAAAGCAACGGGTATTGCGTCTTCGCAACGTTTACTTTCTGCCAAGATTCTTCCACTACTACACTAATTACGTCAATAATTGTGCTTCTTATTATTAGATATGAAATTTCGATCGAAATTACTTCTGGCCTTCTTTCGTAATTCCTGCTTCTTAATTTCCAAACTGATTAGTAGATGGTGGTAAGTTCGCATACCAGTTTCCTAGTATAGTCGAAAACAGAACCGTGCAAACACTATGCACATTTCCTAAGAGAAAATTCCCTTAACAGTTGATGTATGGAGTCTTCAGCAAAATCATGCAAACGTCACAGAATCCTAACTCTTTTTAATCATCACCATCGTATCGGCCGTCCATTTGTATGTCGACTTTTGTTCAATCTTTCATTGGGAGCAACAAACTTGGTAGATATATATCTACTTTATGCCCATAGATAAGTTAAAAAAAGAACATTATATGCGGGCAAGACCAACTATTCGACCTACCCACTATACCCATTCACCTAATGCAGTTACTCGCTCGGTTTGATAATAGTATACCAAAAGTTAGACATTATTTTCATGCGAAGCCATACTTTTCATGGGATTATCCAAAAAAAAGACCCAAGTTTTACTATACAAAGATCCAGTTTTCGTAGAAACTTCAGAAAATCGTCCTAACCGGGCCAAAGCTTTCACTCTAAACACTATTACTTGGCCACAATCGTTGAGAAACTTTGAAAATTGTGATATAGGGAGCAGTCGAAAAAGTGGAGCGATCCAAATCATCAATGGCTTTTGCCGTTGGGTCACAGGATGTCAGTGTACCAAACTTCATTAAAATATTTAAAAAAATTGCGCTTGAAAAAGCTTGAACATAATAATACTTGGACAGATATCAGACGGAAAGGGGGTGAGTCTATCTTAAGCCCTTCTGCGTGTTACATACGTCCGCACAAACTTAATATACCCTACACCACAAGTGCTACGCAGCTGTCTGAACAGTTTCGATGAATTTTTCTCAGTAACTTACTACTGAAAGCAGCTATTTATGTAAGTTTTGCCTCCCAAGCACTGGTTGATAGCGCTCCTAGTGCTGCCGCAGTTAACAAAAAATTTCGCCGTGTTCATGCATTTGTCGTAAATGGAAATTGGGATCAAGATGAAAACTTGGCTACATTTTTATAAAATTTTCTTACGCCAGAGATCGGTGGTAATCTATTTAATACAAGGGCTGCGGATGCTTTGTCTAGACGTTTTTCGACTAGAGTGCGTAAATTTGAATCACTTTCTTTGCAAAACCAACACTGTCGAAATCATAAAGATAGGAAGCTAAAGTTTTTCACATAAATTCATTTAAGCGAAAGCTCAAGAAATTAATGTGATCCGCTCACTCAAATAAAGCCCTTAATAGAAGAGAAGGAGGAACTAGGAGAAACTTCGAAAAGCTTTTTATAGCCCACGATCCTGAGGAGATATTTCCAAAAGAACAGGAACTTGTCAGGGCCATCCTGTTCACCTGTTCGAAACAAACTTTAATTCGACCGTTACTAACCAAGTTTGCTCCACCATATCTAGCTTGGTCACCCCATTTAGTTGCCCATATTTAATGTCCAGTCTTCGCGCCTACCTCGGAGCGTACTCCCATTTGACTTTCATTCGTGTTAGACTAGAGATATTTGAAATGAACGCATTGGCACTTTATAGCACACCGCTCAGTGATGGCTTGAGCTGGCCATCCATAAAAACCTCATCGAAATGCAAGATGAGCGTTTGATTGTTGGCATTTTTCTTAGAGTAGACCATAATAACGAATGACGGCTACCAAACCGGCTCCAAACCATACAGTCTTCTTTATGAAATTGATTCACTCAGTCGAGTCCTTCTGGAAACATTCTTATATACTGCAAATAGCTCCATCAGGCCCAACCTTTTATACTGAAGAATATAAAAGAGTTGCATATTTAGTAAACTTCACACTCACTTTTTAAATAGATGAGACAGAGAGATCACAATGTCGCCATTTAGATCCTGGAAAAGTTTCAAAAGTTTCCATATCAAATAAGAGAGAAGTGTTAGATGGTTTAGGCTGAATACTTCAGTGCCCACAATAGTTCTGCAATGATAACTGTACATATTGGGCTACTGGAAAGTTCTACCGGTTTTTAGAATCCTATATGATCCAAAATGGTTTGTTGAGCAGAATCAAGCCTCCCAGCAGTCTCCTATGTTGTCGAAAAAGCGTTTTCATCTAACATGATCTTGACTGTATCGTCGTCGATCAAAAATGGTCGCCCAGAGCGTGGCTCATCAGAAAACTCGAAATCATCCCATCTTCTATACGTTCCTTCAGAACCTGTACTAACTGTAGTATTTCTTCCCTTTTGGAATTCGCACTTGTTCGAATATAATGGTCTAAATGAACTTTGCCAGTAGCCATGTATACGAGTACACGGTTGCATCTCACTTAATACTAATATGAATCATCTTCGTTTTAGTTCGCTAGATCAGTAGATTCAGTGATAGAGAGAGAGAGATAGAGAGAGAGAGAGAGCCAAATATTGGTCAAATGACTATGAGCATGCTTGTTGAGACTTGTTACAACCCGCAAAGGAAATAGCTATCCGGTAGGCTTACTACTTTATTTGTTTGTACGTAAGCGATATTTCCTTGCAAGGTAAAGCCAATGTTTCGTAAATTAGGATAATCCTTTCATCCCCTACTTTCAAATAATTTAAAAATATTTTATTTATAAAAGACGATTTGAAGTTTTTCCCCCGAAGGAGAATTCTGTGGATTATATTTCTTTCACAAACTTCGTAGTTGTACGTGATAGTCTACGAACTTTTCAATTAACCTAACATGTATGATATATTAGATAAGATTACATTTTGCTCGCTTCAACAACAATGTGTGGAGAGCAGAAAGAGAAATACACTTTCATCTTTGGTGATTATCAATTAATCAAGGCAGTTAAGTAGAGAAGTGATAGACTTTGAGATAAAAAAAAAAAGATCGGAATTATTTGACTTTTTTTCCATCTCCAGCATTGCCTTTCTTCGCAAAGCGTCTTTATTAAATATGAAAATTGTTTCTAAAAAAACTTAAATGCTATTACGTGATATATAAAAAAAGGAGGTGATAAAAGAAAAAAGAAAAGTGAAAAGTAAAACAGCAAGAAACTAGAAAAAAAAAGAAATTATTTATGTTTCCTTTTTTAAACCATAAAGCGTAGACAGGGAGCAAAAAAGTGATGAATTGAAAATTATTTATAAATGATAACCATTTATGGCGAGGCCAAGAGACGGCGCTTACAAACATACCTTATACGTATGGCTGCATGAAAGCCCCTTCAAAATTCATATGTAGCCATAAATAACCGACTATTAATGATAGCTTTTGAAAGCGAATTAAATACACGCACACACATATGGTTTGAATAACAACAGAAGTAAAGAGTAAAAGAAAAAGAAAAAGAGAAAAAGTACAAAAAAAGAAAGAAACAACTTTTTACGATTTATAGAAACGTATACATGTCTAGGCTGGGCATCCATGTGCATAGGTGTGTACGCTCATAAATTTAGGATTACTTGTGAAAATGTATTTGAACGACAATCGCATGCTTTTTGAGCACTATTCTTACTATGGAATAGAATCACTTGTCAGACACCACTTTTCACGTGGACCTCATATATCCCGGCCTTATGTCAGATACAAAAGAGGACTTGTTAAACGATATTAGTCTTGGACTTGAGTAAAATACTTATTACTAACAAATAAGAGAGTATCGTAATATCGAGTGAAACTTTCAGACTTGCTTTAGCAGATGATTTGCAAAGCCATCGCTTCGCCAACTGCTATAAGTCGGTTACACGTATTTAAACATAATTAGAAAGAATTTTTTTTTTTTTATGGTAGACATTGAAAGGAATTTACACAAGCATACCAAGCAATGCAATGTTGTGTAACACTCGATCTTCATCTCTAAGAGCAAAAAAGTTGCTACAGTAGACGAGCAGATAAATGAATGCACGAAGGGCCTCTTTCAACTATTATGGATAAACTAACGAACATTTAATTTACTCTCTGGTTTTTTTAAATGCTTCGCCACTACACACAAGTTTGCGATAAATCGAAATGTCTCACCGCACCAAGACGGAATAACAATTTATCCTTTGGGGAAATCCACGAAGGCAGGAGGAATTTCTTGATACTTGCTTGATATAAAAAACGAAATAAATTATAATCACATGGGCCGATATACAGAGAGCATGGCGAATAATACCTTATATCCTATTAAGCCTCTTCTTAGTCGATTCTCGAAATCGCGATTGAGTTTTTTCTTGGTGGCAAATCACTTCACTGTGTCTTTTTGTTTGTTAGCAGACGTTTTAGCTTCAAACTCTGCTTCAAAATCCCCGGTCGTGCTGTGATTCTTCCATCGGATTTTTTGTACGTATAGTTACTGTCACGGGACTTGGACTTCATACAAGAAACCTTTACTCCAATGCCTTGTAAGCATCGCACTTTGAATCCCTCGAATTCTATAAATTAAGACCATATCGAGGCAGCATTTCTCAACCAGTCCCTTTAATTCGTCTCAATTTTCGCTTCAAGTTTCCTCTTTTCGAGTTATTCTGTACATTTTTATATTTCAAAATTACAGATTTGTTTGAAATTTTAAACCTCTGTCTGTAGTTGAAAAGTTTCACATTAATTTTTATTCAAACCTTAGGGTTTGTTCGCAGTTCATGGCTGTACGAGTTCTACTCTTCAAATCAATATCGCAATTTTTGAGAGATGTGCCTTCTTTCACAAATTCTGAAGCGATTAAAACATCTTCCTCCTCGTAAGTATGCTGAGTTGCAGTAAAACTAACGCTTTGCATAAACCTCACTTTTCACGAGTAATGACAAAACAATTTGAAAATCAGAGAAAACATTGCGTGCGTGGTTTTTCCATGAGTTGGCTTTTGCTTAACATGAAAGTTTACACTTTACACTTTCGGACTGACATGATGTCTACGGGCCATGTTAATATGAAACCGAAATTCTTGTAAGTTCGGTAAGTTGCATGAGAACAAGTAGAAATGTTTTTTTGGGACACGGCCCATCATTAAACAGCCCAAACCACCCTAAGGAAATTCGTAAAACCGTTTTCCAAAATTAGGCGTTATGTAGGCAGCCGTCGAAAATATGGTACGATCGTGCCTATTTTCAGTAGCGTACTTCCTTGCACCAAAACGCGTCAAATTTGGTCAAAGCTACGCCTTTCAGGCGTCCAAGGTGGGCAAACAGCCCGACAACCTTGAATCATTTCAGAAAAGGGTTCTTTCTAAATATACTCTCGCCCCACACCTGATGTAGGGTATCTTGCACATTTCGAAACGATTATCCCTTTATCCGGAGAAACAAAACTTTTCGTCATATCTACTATGAGCGATTTTTTACGTACATCCTGGCAATTAACGCTACGAAGATTTATTTACAAGGCTGCATAAAAAAGTATGTAAACGTATTGTTATAATCAGTCTTACAATCGGGTATAACGTTGAAATATCTTTTTTCGAACTCTCGACCGTCGCCAATTATTCATTTTCCACATATTGTTCTCACAATTTGTTGTTTGTCGCAAACAATTCATTGCGTTGTTTTTTTTCCACATATTCGTGCAAACGAAAGCGTTGCATAAGAAATGCGTGAACTATCAATGGAAACAGGTGATATTCGAAAGAATTGGAGCCTGGTGAGTAAGACGCATGGACTAGCATTTCCCAGTTGAATGTTTCCAAGATACAGTGAACAAATTGTACAAAAAAAAGGGCCCGTTGCGAGACGATTTTTTTGATATTCTGAGCGTTTTTTAAATGCGAACCGCACATATCGATAAAGTGTTGTATCATACCATTGGGACTTTAACAGACTACATCCTTCTTGTCCCATCAAGCACAGAGTATCGTTTTCTTGCCACAACCATTCGGCCTTGCGATAGATGTGGATTGTGCACCTGAGCTATCCATGAACTGTTTACGCCTGGAATTCTGGAATTAAATTCGCTTTTCATACTTAGTAGTAGTCCGATACAATAGTCCGTTCATCGTTCGAACAAAGAAACGACGCTATGGACGATTACCCTTGTTTTTGGCATAAAACTCGACATGTTCGATACTATGGTACGAAACTTTTAAGGTTTGTAATTTGCGCAACTCTTGCCTTATGTCAACCTGGCGCCATTCAGTCGGTTTGATAGTGACTAGATTGAGAGCTAAGGCTTTCTATAGGCAAACGCTAGTTTCAGATTTATAGCTCTGGTACATTTAATGCCACCGAACGAATTCGGTTCAAACACTTTGTATTTGCTTTAGTAAGCATAGTTCTCAACGTTGCAAATAGCATCACAAAACTAAGTTACCACCATACGATGAAAAAGCAGACCAAGAGAGACAAGTGACATGCAAACGAACAACATAGGATTTTCTAGTTTTTATTTTTGTAAGCTTTTCGTTTTAACAAAAAACAACAACCAATGTAATTGCTGCACATTTCTGACTGACGTACTTACCACTTGTGTAAACAAGATACTCGATATCTATTTGTTTACCTAACTATGTACGAAAAAAGCACTATTATCATAACAACACTTTACCAGTCGCTGTAACATGCATACGAGGACTTTGTACGTTAAGAGATCGCAAGCAGTCCGTACAACTGTATTTAGTATGATTTACAATATTATTAGCAAAGTTGGAGCATCCTAATATCCATTTGTTTTCATCTTTTGTCTTCATCCTTCAAACCCTTTCGAAATGATTTTTTGCTTTAATTCTAAGTAATTATTATTTCTGTTTTTGCTTTTTTATTTGTTTGCGGCTAAAATAAAATTGCTTCGCTTTCAACAGTGCGTCTGATGGATTTTCTCTGCTAATTGACCCCATCTCTCTGTCTCGCTGTCTATCTCTTTCTCTCTCCATCTCTCCCCTGTTCTTTCTCACATTCAACCGATTACGTTTGACTCATTCACCTGCCATAAAGTTAGCTCATGCGATAAGCTACCCGTAAAAACTATATAACATTTCCTCTTGTCTTCTAACCATTGCTAGACAAGTATTCAAAGAAAAGCGAGTATTTACAATTCCCTTCTTTTAGTTTTGTTTTTTTTTTTTTATGCCGCTTATCCACGTACCAATTACATAAAACTAAGTGACCGGCAGTTAGTCCGGTATTTACTCTGCTGATAATCAACTCAATAACAATAAGAACAATAATACAAAACTTTTCAAGGTCAACTCTTCAAAAGATGAGTATATACTTAAAGATTCATTATACGAGTCATCCTCATCTAGAGCAATTTTACAACAAGTTAATTTAAAATAGATTTTTCATTCCAGTTAACGTCATCCTTAACGTTGGACTTCGTCGCCGAGCCTTTCAAAAGCAATTACGTTTCGTGTTCTTAATTTTATTTTAATGGCTTTACGCGGACATACTGTCGGTGCTAATTGCTCACCTGTGTTTATCAGTACAAATTTCTGATGAATCATGTACGCTTGTATGCGGTCTTTACCTTAGCCCATAGGCACCCAGTAAAAGAACATTAACGCTTTGCAATAAGATCTGAAGCGAATTTTGAGTACACTACGTTGTAAATAGCAGCGTGCTCCCCCTTGTATCAACCACAAATACACATAAGATAGCCTATATTAAAATAATTTACCCATATCCGTCAATCCATCCGTTTACGCGCCTACAGTATATTGTTAGAAAGCTCACAGTCGCAAAAATTGAGAAAGGCTGTTAAATTAGTCATGAACCCTTTTAATACAGGGCCGTAGGTGAACGATGTTTTTTAAATTCGCCTCTTACCTAACAATCGAAAATTCATGGACGTATGTGCCCATATTTATGATAATTTATCGTCAAAAATCAACTTTCGAAATTCGGTTGATCGGGCAGCGATGATCCTAAGACTTGTAACTTACAATTTATATCGCACATTAGCTCAAATGTTTGCCACGACTATGTAAAGATTTAGTAGGAAAAAGAAGAATAACCAGCTCATCCACAAGCCCGCTAGAGCAGTAGAGTAGAGGAAGTAGTATCTGTGTACTTTTGACTTAAACGTGGAAATATTAGACACGGTGTTTTATCTCTGCGTACCATTAGTCCTGGATGTACCTACGCATAAGCAAAATACAGTCCACATTACACCGATAGCTACGGATAATGATTGTTTTGCATGGGAGATGCACTCGTCACACATGAGCATCTGGTCTTTCGCTGTTTGCTGTCGAGCGTCTTCAAACAAGCGAGTTATATTCCAAGCGGTGTAAATGGTACGTATATCAACTGCCCTGAAGAATTTCTTAAACCGCTTTAAAAAAACATAAAACCGTTTTTGTAAGAGCTCTATTTACAAGAATCAAGATAAAAATTTATTACGCTAAGGTTTTTAAACATAAAAAGGACGCGAAATATGACGAATGCACGAACGCAATTAACCCTCAGATTTATGCCACAAAATTTTTTTACTTTAGTACAGTGGCAAACGCACTAAATGATAAACTTAAAATATTCATTAGCAGTGACGTAGCACACGTCATCACTATAATTGTATCAGCACTCTTCAAAAACATAATTCATTGTTTCCTTGTTTTCTTAAATAATATTTAAACAGAAATGGAAAATTGTAGCCAATATCAACGTTGGCCTATTATGTAGTACATTTTACGACTTATCTTAAAAAATAAAAACCGAAGTTTCGTAGCAATAAATAGTATAACAAATAATGAGGAGCTAAAGATTCGCAAAATTTCTAGAGAAAAAAAAGTGCAACGAATGCCTTGCGGTATATTAAGTTTGTTTATTTATTTATTTGTACTTTTACTATTTTTTTAATGTCTTTGCTTTTATTTACTCTTTTTTCAAATTCTCACTACTTTCTTATTCTCTATTGCATGCCTGTATCAGTATAAATTAAAACGTAACGGCCGTTAGAGTGTTAGATGAGCTGTTTCATTTTTTCTGTGCATTAGCAGCTGACTGGTTGTCTTTCTTATTAAGTTTAAGTTGAGCACATTGAAAACAACGAGTGGCCATACCTGGAAAAATATTCGTTAAGTTTATTCATTTAAACGCAGAGATGTTAAAAGCTTTAATTGCAAACAAAAAAAAAATTCTTTTTTTCTTTTTTAAGGTTTTGTATAGAGCAACTATATTTTGAAAATGCACTACGTTTTAAAAATCGTTACTCGTGTCAACTGTTTCTCCCACATATGCCCGAAACCACATGATATCCTTGCTGGCCCCGCTTGCTTATCAGGCCGCATATAATAATATGCATAAAATGCCGAACCTGGTTTAGCCTATCGTTTGAGAGGTAAACACAAAGAGCTCCCTATAAATATAAGCAACTAACATTTTGTTTGGGAAGTTAAAACAAGGAATAATGCAAATGTTAAAAAACTACATTTGAAAAAGTAAAAATAAAAAAATTAGTATAAAAGTGCATGAATCTCTCAATTCATCAATAAAATAAGGAATTAACACCAGAACTACCGAGTACGTTATTTCAACTTTCTCGCTTTAAGTAACCACTTGTTAGGAATGTAACTGAAGACATTTAATAAAAAAAAATTCAAAATTATTGACAATCCCTGTCAAAAAGGTAAGAAAATAAAAGATCATATGTATGCAATAAATGTAATAAAGTGAAATACGTATTTGTACCTCGCGTGCCTTAAAATTATATTTATCATAAAAAAATGTTAATAAACAACATTTTGTCAAACTACAGTACCTTGTTTACACAATCATATTAAACACTACTAAGGTGTTAGTATTAAAAATCTTTCAATAAACACATAACACAACACGAAGAAATACGGCAGCTATTCTGTCAAATATCTGGGTAAAAGCTTTTCGAAAAGAAACGAAAATAAGAAATAAACTATACGATTTCTCAGAGATCGCTTTAGCTTCTTGTGCATTGTACATATCTGTTGGCAATTTTACCTTTGGCATCATTGTCAATGTACTCCCCAATTTTCAACTTCCGGTGTTCGCTTTTGCTGTGCCAATTTTACAAAAAAAGGGTGCTAACTAAACCTCACATTATTAGGAATATACAAACATTTCAAAGCTTGAAAAGCGAACAGAAATTTTATGTGGTTTGACCATATGATATGCTGTCTCCACTTTTTTCAAATTTTCCCGACATCCGGTAACGCTAATTTTTCGTGAAGCACACGGCATGTTCTATTATTAATTAAGGCAAATTTTCGGCTCATCTATTAATAAGAAATATTCTACATTTTCTAAAACGCGCTTTAAATTTGACGTTTTAGGTGCCATCAAACTATCTGGATAGCGTTTGTAGAAAAATGTTCGAAGAAGCTGATAATTTTGCTGATATATTCCGCGGAGGTCTTCCTTACTATCTGTTATTGACTTTGCCCATTCTCATCTTGTGTTCGTCAAATCCAGTGTTAGCCTCCAGCGAGTTTGCAGTTCATCGTATGACTCAATTTGACTTAAATGGGGTGTCTTTTGGTTGCCGGTCGTCATCGTTAACTTTAGAGGCTAGGTCTTTATATAGCTGGAAAACAGCGCGGCATTGCATTGTAGCTCGTCTTCAGGATATGACGATAGATGGGTTGAAAGAAATACGTCAAAAGGCTGGTGGCTTGGTATTATTGCTGCCGCAAGATGTTGCGTCCATGTCGGGAGAAGAGAAAGATCACATCAATTTGCTGGAACAGGCAATGATGGCAGAGGCTATTTCAATACCGGTATATTTCTCCGTCTACAATCCGGAATTAGAAAACATTATTGACGATATAACACGTTCCACTTCGGTAACGAACAGGCAAAATCATCACAATAACCGAGCAGGTGGTGATTCAGCGTTAAGTGAAATTTTTAATTTTATATCAGCGAACGGTTATCAAGTCGTGATTAGTGGTGCTAGTCATACGGCAAATAAAAACGGAAAAATTCCCATAATTCAAGGCGAGTTAGCTCCGTACAAGCAACCTAAAAAAAGCGCAGAAGTTAACCTGGAACAAAGCAGTAAAGTGCCTTCAATAGTGATAGCAGCTCACCTTAAAACATTCGGTTTGTATAACGAGTATCCATTAAACGTTGATGCTGCCGTTTTGATGGCTTTAGCCGACATATTCAGTAAACTACACAATATGACCAATGCCATACCAAAGTACCGTCTGCTGTTTTTATTGTCTGAATCTGGACAAATATTGAATTTTCAGGGGATTAAAAAATGGCTAGATGAAAACAATCAGTTGCAAAATATCGAATTCGTATTATGTTTGGACACCATAACTGAAGCTTTTGCTCAGGCGGAAGAAAATAACACATTGTTTTTACACGTTTCGAAGCCGCCCAAAGAAAGTACTCCGTTAAGCAATTTTTTTAAGTATTTAAAGATTATTGGCTTAAAATATTATAACATTACGATCGAAGGTGTGCATAAGAAAATCAATTTAGCTGATAAAGTATTGGCTTGGGAGCACGAACGTTTTAGCATTAAACGGTTGCCGGCGTTTACATTGTCTGCACTTAGCTCTGCCAAATCTCCCACACGTAACACAATCTTTAAACGTAATGAAACTGATATACTCCAACATGCAGCAATCAACGCCAAAATAATAGCTGAAACTTTATCGACATATATTTATAGTTCAACTGTTCTGAACGCTACCGAAGGCGAGGTGTATGAAATACTATCAGGAGAGATGCAAATAAATTCCACTTTGATTAAGACGTACTTAAATATGCGCTCGGCTTTGCATAATAACGACCTAAAGAATGGATTTGAAAAATATCTACAAAATATTAAGATCATTTACGATAAGCCAGAAGGTCGTGACCCAGACTTCATGCTATACGAAGGGCATAACGCAAATTTAAATATTTATCGTGTTAAGCCGGCAATATTCGATCTCTTTCTTACTATTGGCATATGTTGTTACTTAACTTCGATTTATTTTTCCATACAATTATTTTCCTTATTGTACACAATGATTTGCAATGCACTGCCTCGCTCATCTACAATTGATTTCATGAATAACTCTCATTCAGATCGCCACAAATTTAAGTCCAATTGAGATTAGTTGATTGTTCATCTTTCCATTTATTTCAAAAGTAAAAATGGGCCAACCGCTGGCTTAATTACATTTGCTTGCAAATCTTAACCTTACCTAAACTTAAATTTCGTATTTTCTTTGTATAAAATTATTTTATTTCATCCAGCTTTTATGGTTTGTTATGTAGAGCAATTAAAGGTATACACATTTACGAAATACGCGTATTTGGATGCCATCTGCTTGTTCGTTTTAATCCATGAATTATATTTATTGCGAGCTATATACCCGAAGATAGTTGTTGATATATTTTTAGTTAACTTTTTTTTGTTAGATGTCTTTAAAAAAAAATAAAGCAATATCTTATGATTCCTAATTAGATTTATATGAAACCGAAAATAAACTCAGTTATATTAATGTTTTAAACCTATATAATGGACCCGAATAAAGAATGAATATAATAATATCGTTATCTTTGAGAATTGCATTAATGTTATATATATTATTATACATATAGATATGACTGGAAATTTACATTCGGACCGTGAAGCTCTTTATTTAACTCTGTACAGTAAATTAATTCGTATATTAGTATATATATTTATTTATGGTTAAATACTCATATATGGACTCTTACGATCATTTTCGGGGAAAAGTTAACATCTCCATTTACTCGGGGTCAATCTTTAGTGCACAGGTGTGTTACGATATGCCAGTCCAAGTCAAACTACCAAAGAATGTATTTTCACATTCTCACAGGAACTATTCTCGCTAAACGTTTCGTCTCAAGTTAATCGGGGTGCAAGAAGCTCCAGAATAAACATAACTCTGAGACACTTGTATTTAATTTGAATACCACTTAACTCTCCATTATCTGAACTAAAATGTCCGCGTCTACTTTCTGAGAGAACTTTGGACTGTAGTACGAAAGCCCTTCAAAATATCATCTCAAAAAACAAATGTTAGATTTATTAATACGACTGCAGTAGCCAATGCTATTCTCCTCTCAAGGTGACTCAAATACAACTAAAGCGACTTTAGGCAAGCTTTGAGTGGTATATTTTATCAGAAGCGTTGAGAGAAGTAAACATTTGTTTTCAACTATTCGTGTCGATTCTTACCCATCGAATAAAGTATATTCTTGAGGTTTTATAACTTTTACTTGATCCTAGGTCTTTCATCTGCTGATTTAACCTCCAGAGAAGAAATCGGTCTGTATGACAATGATTTCCAGAGTTTAAAAAAGGATAATTGCGTCGTACAAAGTTTTCGAAATCTTTTAAAAACATATTAAAAACATTTCAGTGGTTCGATTCTCTTAAAGGATGCAATCCTTGTAAAAATATATAAAAACAGCTGGCAATGCCGCAAGTTGTAACAGGAAAACTATAAAACAAATTGTCGAATAGCACCAAACATTGAAATTAAACTAAAAGATTTTTTATTGGGAAAAGCAAAGAAAAACTGGTTTCTGTAATTTTTAGTTTACTTTAATAATAATTTATAGTTTGACAGCGCCGCGTTTACGCATTGCATGTTTGAATTTTTGTTGACATTATAGCTTGATAGCATTAATTCAATTTGTTATTTATGTTTCCGATTTTGTTACTGCACCCTGCATTAGAAAGCGATGACCTGAAAGATAAAGTGGTGGGACCTTTAAAATGTATGCGATTCTCACGCTTTCACTTAAAATGTTTTTTTACGTTTTAGACATAGGATCCCAAAAACCTCATCACAGCATCTCTTTTTCAGACGTATGTTAGTGATCGCGGCAACAGTGTCGATACTGCCCTCTGCTATTTATTGTTTTTATTTCTTATGTTTGATTGTATTGCCATCAGCTGATTGAAGCAAAATCAACCATTTCAATCAAGTCGTCGTTTTCATAAAACAGGATATTTAAAGTGTTCTTTTATAACTTGGCTTAATTAGGACACTTGGAACGCTTAAGTTCGGCAAACATCGCGCTAATGTCCGTTTTAAGGCAATGTGGTGTTCTAATAAGTCGGCAGCAACATCATGCCGTAATAAATGCCTTCAGTTTATTAGCACCAATTTCCACAGGATTCATCAACCGTCCCTTAAATAACGTTTTATGGAACAGTCGAGGTCACAAGAACTTTGGACATAAAGAGGAGAAAACACCTAATCTTACTAAAATCTTTCATTTTGTGGTGGGCTCGTTAGTCGTTATAAGTTTGTTAGATTTCAAAAAGTAAGTTTTGCTAATGTTAAAATCATTCAAAGTTTGTGACTTATACGTTCTCCGGGTGAAATTAGGCTCAAAAAGATGCTTACGCCCAAAGTTGATGCTGATGCTGGGGTGGAATATACGGAAATTTCACAAAAGCGAAAAAATACTGAAACAATAGTAACAGAGGATAGAGTAAATAAGCAACAACAACTTTTAGACGAGGATGATGATAATTCGGAAAATGAAGAATCTAAAGAAGCCGTCAAAGCAACAAAAGCGAAAAAAGAGAAAGTTGGTTTTAGGGAACGTAAGGTAGATATTCATTTATTAATTTATATTTTTTAATTGGTTTTAACTTTTTTAATTTTTTAAGAGGTTTTTTTCATAAGTTAATTGTCACTATCGTTTTTTAAAAATATTCAGATACTTGAATATGAACATCGTATACGTCAGTTTTCGACGCCAGATAAAGTGTTTCGTTATTTTGCCACAGTACGTTTAATCGCACCTGAACATACTGCCATCCTCATGACGCCAGACGATTTTTTACGTTCAATTTGTCCCTGCTTCAAACAACCTGACGGTAAATTTTTAATTTTTTTCTTTTTACTCTGCACTGCATGGTACATTATAACCGTCCGATGTTTATCCATATATATTTCTTGTCAACTCACGGGTTAATATTTGGTACACTGATATGTTTTGGCTTAAGAAGAATCATGCTAAAATAGATTGGACCAAGTCATTTTTATATTGAGTTCCATTTGGAGAAAGTCCTTGAATGAATGAAGAACATGCCATCTGTAATGTTTCTCGGCAAAAGTAGATGAAAGCTAGTCGTTTGGCATATTAAACTGACGGGAACCAGATGCAATTTTTAGGATTTTATTACGAAAATTGACTCTGAACTTTTGCTTGACGTATAAATCCACTGTCCTAAGTTTGGGCCGTGCTAATTTATTTTTTTAAGCTCAAGTAATATATTATTAAAATCCTCATTTTAAACTATGGTACGGGGTGTTTAGTGCTCGGATTTGCCGGGCTTAAACGCTTTGTTTTGCTTTACTTTTATTTCTTTGTTTCAACTAATGGGGGATTTTCTTAAAACTGACCTAACAGAGCAGTTTCGTGATTTTACGTTTTCCTTATGTTTGTCTTCATTTTAATCACTTTTTGAAACCGTCTTTATGGTATTAATTTTGGATGCTTTAATAAATAAGTCTTCATTTTTTGCTCTGGGTATTCGCATCTCCAGATCATTGAATATGAAAATCGTATTCGACAATTTTCTACGCCTGACAAAGTATTTCGTTATTTCGCTACCATACAAGTACCCACCGCTGATGATCGTCATGAGATATTTATGACACCAGTAGATTTTTTAACAAGCATGACACCTGGAATGAAGCATCCAGAGGGTACGTTGGCGTTATTAACTAATAAATTAAATATATAATGAACTCGATGTGTTTATAAATCTCATTTTTTGAGTGGCTAAGACTTTCTTCCTATTTATTTCTCATATTTCAGGTTTGGGTTTAGATCAATACAAACGCTATGATCCAAAGGTAATTAATAAAGTATAATTTAATAAAGATATTTAACCTAAAGCTAACAGATTAAGAAATTTAGTTATTTTAATTCCAGACTAATTAGAAAAAAAAACTTAATTCCTTTTAATACTGATAGCAATGCATAAACTTGCATATATATATATATTTGTCATCCCGTACAATTAATTTAATTCAAGTGTGATTGTGTTATGAAGCCACCACTGCTCTAACTTTTTCTATTTTACTTATCTGTTTCATGCATTTCCTTGTATATACTTATTCTCTATAAACGTGCATAATGTTATATACAAACATATCATCCTACATACAGCAAGCCTCTGGAAAGGTATACATTAACTTGTAGTTATTTTCCTAATATTTATTAAATATTTAAAATCTCGTAATAATTAAAATATTACTTTATTTTTATCTCTTTCTTTGTGTGCACTTGTTTTACCCTTCAATTTCTTAAAGTCTGTTGGCGATTGTTTAAATTTAAAGCTGGAGAAAGATAGCATATTCTACAAATTGGGTTCGTACGGCTTAATAACATTCTCGGATTATATCTTCTTACTAACCGTGTTATCGAGTAAGTATGAGAAATAACAAGTATAAATATTCCTTAAAATCAATTATAAATTTTGCTAATTTCACCGAAAAATATTGTTTCGGTTTTGACTGCTTATTGTCCTAAAATAGGCCGAAAATAGGCGTGTTTTCCACATGGATACCCCAGGTTACAGGTACTTTGCAGCAAGCTATATATTTGTTGAAAATATCGATTTAGAATCTAGTGGTTATTGAACATAAGACATGATTGAATATTTCAATGGGCACGGCAGAGTTGTGTAGAACATTTTTTTTATTAGCGATTTTCTTTCGTTTCTTAATTAAAGATAACTGTTAAAACAATATCGTTAGCTTGTTTGTTGTTTTAACGGTCGGTAAATATTTGCAATGTTTTTCGACTTTGATTAAACACTGCCCCTATCTAGCGCACATCAATGTTAATTCAGGAAATTTATGGCTATGTGAAAGAGATTGTTCTTTAAGAACCTATCATAGTTCGGCAGCACTATTAAGCCTTATTTTATAATTATTATTATTATAATAATATAATTTTTGATGCAAGGTTTTATTCAACAAAGTTTAGAAAAACTTGAGAATAGATCCACTTATTGGCCGATTCAGAATCATATCCTGAGTCAACCTAACCATGTCTCTTCGTGTGTCCGTCTTCTTCTTTTTTGTGTTCAACCTATAGACCATAATTTTTAAAAAGTATTGACGAAATTTGGTACGCCGTTATGTTTGGCCCACGAACGCTGTTGGAAATCGTTCAGATGGGGCCACTTCTCATATGACACCTTGTTTTGAAAATACGCTGTACGAATAACTGTATTAAGCATGTCGAAGCAAAGTACTTAATGGTGGGCCGTAGCTATTAATAGTTTCGTAGATTCCCTTCCATAATTTTTTCCTTTAATTTTCTTTCCAATATTTATTTGAAGGTGCAACTTTTCGATGATGTTGTTGCTCGATCAGCATGTTGTCCATTTCCCAATTAACCAATATGACCAAGTTGCCAAAGCGATTTAATTTTGTCATCTCATGTTGCGATAGTATTTCTGGTCCAGCCGGAAGCCCAGGGATTCCGGATAGCTTTTAACACAGATAGATTATTAGTGACAATAACAGTGATTCCGGTTAGCTTTTAACGCAGGAACACTATCAGCCACTATAACAGTTTTGAGTTTATTTTCACAAGCAAGGTTCCTAGCTTAAAGGATAGCTCTGGCTTAAGGGGTTAAGCAGAACGTGTCGTGAAGCATTCACCATAGAATAAGCAAGTGGCCAGACGCCATTCGTCGTGATTCTGTAATATTTGGGATTTATGTTCAATCAGTTTTCTCAAGATGCCGTTTTGAGTGTCCTCTGTTTTGTACATTGTAAGCGAAACGTTACAAGAATGGCTTTTCAAAATCCGCGCAGGTTTAAAGACTAAATTCGGTCAAAATTATTTTAATTTATTCAGGGAAATTATTTCTCAATGAAAAACAACAATAGTTTTTATTAAATTTTTATTTTCGTTGAATATATCATATATAGTAAAAGAAGGTGGTTCAAATATTTATTATTAATATATTTTTACAATTAATTTTATTCATAAAATTTAATTTGTATACTGAAATAGGTTAAATTTGTAGTTTTTCTCGTAGTGTAAATATGAAAAAAATTTTTTTTTTTTTTATGTTATATTTTTACTTTTTTTTCAACTTGAAAGAATTCATCAAACATTAAAAGTGTTGTTAGAACGGGGATGAAATATAAAATGCGATAAAAATGTAGAAATGAACAAATAAATAAGAGAAATAGAAAGCAAACAGGGGAAGTGCGACTCAAATGTACAAAGCAATTACAAGCCGAACTAATGTCGGTGTTTTATAACTTAAATCATTCTTTTAATATATTTAATTAAAATTTGTAATCCATTTTTCCATCTGTTTTTTTTTTTTTTTTGCTAATAAAACGCCTATCCTTTTTATTAGATAAGTTCTTTATATAAAAATTTTTGGTTCTCTTAGATTTTGCCTCAAATGAGTTTGTATTTTGAGTTTTTTTTTTTTTTTTTTTTTTTTAAGGTACTTGGGATGACTCTGGTTTAGCTTACAGTTTTTGGTAGAGTTTTAAATTTTCCATTTTTAGAAATCAATAAAGAATAATATAATAAAAAAATATATATAGAGAAATTCGGGTGTGATTTCGATATTTAATACTATTTGGTTTCCATGTTCTTTACATTTTCGTTGCGGTATAATTTTTCACATCCATCGTTGGTTTTAAAGTGGCATTCTTTGCATCCTCGACAACATCCGGTATAATGTAGTCGTAATATTTTTTAAAATCATAATCAAATAATTCAAAATCCCAACGGTATATGTTTAAGAGTTGATCGAAGGTTGTCCGGTTGATTTCTGATAGGTATATTTTCATTAAAATATTCGTTTTACCGCCTTTAGCTAGATTTCCTATTCGACTTAATTTGTTTTTTGGCAACTTGTCCAATAAGAGATATTCTAAGCCAGCTTCTCTTATTATGAATTCCGAATCTCGAGCAAATGTTTCCAATTTACCGATTATATTAAATTCTATCGAGCATGGTGTGCAAAAGCTATATATGGGAGCCCAGTGTTCATCAAATGGTTTCCCCTGCTTATGTTGTTCAATTAGATATTGCACAAACTCTTGGAATGTGGGGCACTTCTTTGTTCGTCCTGCGATTGGATGTTTACGGAAACGTTTTATTATGCGCTTAGCCAAAGACTTGTAATAACTATTTTTACAATCCTCCAGTTTATTACGATATCCGGACACAATTCGTTCGAAGGGATCACGAACAAAAAGAAAGGATAACAAATAGGGAAGACTTTCGAGCAATTCCGGTAGTTCTGGTCGAGGAAAACGTTTACGGGCCAACTCTAACGGCTGATAAACAATTTGTTGCAAAAATTTCACATTATAACCACCTAGAGGGAAAAATTAAAAGATTTTTTTATATACTTTTAACAGTTAGTAACAGTAGATAACAGTAATTGCATTTTCACTTACCTAATATATTAAAATAATACAACCATGTGCTACTAGCTGCCTTAAATACGTTACACCATATTAAGCTATGACCGTGTGATATGAAAAATTCCCGCGGATTCGGTGGATAGACAAATTGCAATTGATAGCGTTCACAGACTTCCCGCAAATGTAAATTACGTTGCTTCAACTCTTTTTCGATGGCGGCGTGTATCTCCTCTGAATACTCGTACACTGGATTGAATGTTGTTATCACGTTATTAATTCCTGGTAATTCCACTGAGTCAAGTTTCGGAATTGGAGGCTTCAATTTACTCTGTATTAGATTGAGAAATTTGGACTTAAATGGGAATTATTAAGGCTAAAATATTTAAATATTACTGATTGAATTACCCCTGTTTGCGGCTGTAAATGCACAACACCTGACGATTCAGCTTTCACTTTATTCAGTTCATAAGCGGTTTGCGATTCGCGGCACAGAAATGTTACATAGAAAACGGCAACCAGCAAGAAGATTATTAACTTTATTGAACCTTGTATATGCCTGTCGTACCACATATACATGCGTATATGCATTGTAATCGATAGAAATGAATTTTGTTGCCTATTTTTAGGAGATAAAATCAAATATTCATTATAGGAATTGCAAAGAGCAAGTTGTCTTTGCTAGTTTGAGGGGGCTTGCACTATGCCTAATACAACCCAATCGATCTCATTTTTCAATATACCTATGATTCGTTTCGCAGTTTGGAAAAAGCAGAAACTTGCTTTTGAACTATCTGGGAAACGATATCATAAATAAGCATGAAACCTGGAAAAAGTGAGGAGAGGACAATGCAATCATTTATAACTTTATGTGGACATGGCCGACTTTTTCCTTTTTTTGTACGTAAAGACAGAGTAGAGTGTTTCGTAAAGTGTATGTGGAAAATCTCTTCTTTTTACCTTTTATAATTTCTGAGTGACGAGCAAAACCCACAAGTTGTTGTTAACAAAAAATGGAGTTGCGTTCAGATTTTGTTCTACTGCTGGCTTCCATTCCATTCCAATGTTTCTATTAAATTTTGAGGCGATATCTTAATTTTTGCGACCAGAAGAGTGCTAACAATTCCACACAGACACACACCCGGGCAGATGTGGTTAAATCAACCCAGATTTTCACAGTGATTAAGAATATATATACTTTGTAGGATCTCCGAAGCTTCCTTTTGGGTCTTACATACATTATGAAAACAAAACAAAATGGTGTACACCCCCATCTTACAGTGGTGGGAATAAAAGCTATATGTTATAGAGAGTTAAGAAAATTGAAGCTTAGAGATGTTAGATATATATGTTCCTTGCAGATGACTATTGTCACTGTTCATGTTTTTATGGACTTAATAGGTATCTCAATGTGGTTCGCCTTCTATAAGTCGTGGAGTAGTAATCCTTATACATTCGATAATCCGAAATCGTAAACCACGACACTCGGCCTGAGAGTTAAATATCAAATTTGATTACGGACATATATACTTGCGACGTCGATCAATAAGTTCGTAGGATAATATTTAGAGATGCTACTTTCGTAAAACAATGGAAAAATCTGTATTTCGAGTGTAGCGTCAGAAGCGTCACAATGTTATGTAATGTTAACGCATTTGAAAGGTTAACATTATCTACACAAACGTTACAATTATTAACACAAGCGCAGACCATATGATAATAGAGTAGCGATTAGTCATTTCCACTTCTCAGATAAGGTCATGCCTGCCCACAACGAACGCGTTATGGACTGACGGGATTTGTTGATTTCGGAGTTTTTATTGTTTTGTTTTTTTTAGACTATTTTCCCGTTAACGTTATTGTGAAATGTATACCTCTGGTCTTGCGAGTTTTAAGCTCTCTCAAGCTCTTCTAAAGATTTGAAATCTACTTTAATGCCATTTATTTTATCAGAATTGTTAAGATTACAAGGTCTGGCTTGCAAAAGAAATGAATCTAAACTTAGACTATCACTGGCACAATTGGACCATTGTATCAGATTTTTCGTTAATAATAAATGGTATAAATCGTCTAGATTCGTCAATTGTCGCGCAGCATCCGTACGAACTTATTGTTACGAAGAAAAGTCCAGATATATGTAAAGTTCGCCGCAAACACTTTTGTCACGACCAAATATAAGAATCGATATGTTCATCTCACAAGCTCGATCGCAAAGATGAAAGATTTGTAGTTCGCAGCCTAAAGGTCATATTGATTTAAAACTTGATGGAAGAGATATTGCAAGGAGATTTACATATGGACAGGAGCACAAAAATTAATTGCAATATTTTCTTCTTCTTTGCTTACTACGTCAATCAAATCTGATATTACGTGTACTTTATATTTCCAAATTTGGTGGTTTTAAAGGCAGCAAGAACAGCCTGACAGAGAGATGAAACTTTATTGACCTGAAATCATTGACTAGCGGTTTCTTTGTTACTTACTTAGTTACCTGTCTGGATACTACAAATGAGTTGAAATTCCTATACAAAGCCGCCGCAATAAAAGGCATATGTTAAGTAATTCAAAATACAACATTTGATCAATTCACTTCTGTGTCTATTAATACTTGATGATAGTGTACGCTATTAGGTCCATATTACTTCTTACCATAGACTACTTGGGATTTACACAGCAGTAAAGTAAAAGAGAAACAATTCCATGCACCAAAAGCCTTGTAATATGAAATATAAGAAATTTCAAATTTCGACTTTGCTCGAAGTGCGTTTTCCTCCTATAACCAATAATTTTGTTTTTTAACAATTAAGAATTTTCGCAGGCTGCACTTGAACTGCAGGCCATTGTTTACAACTCATTATAATATATGTGAAGTGGAAAAAGCGCGTACATTTATGTATATATGCACACACTTGTTGTTGTTATTGTTATTGTTGTTGTTGTTGTTGGTCCTTTTATTTCAAGCATTAAAAAGATTTTATTATGTATCTGCCTTTTTTCCTTTTTCTTTGCTTGCTAACGAAACACTTGTAGCGCCGTATACAGAAACAAATGCCTACACTTTTCCCTCTTACTTATAAGCATGGCTATTAAAATGATAGTGACAGTGTTGCTGGGGAGTTAAGGGGAGCGGCGATGAGGGTCCTTCATTAAATCATAACATAATGAACGCTTAAACGCCATAAACTTTGCTTTGGCGCTTGGCAACAAACTTACATACAAACTTATGACGCAGGCAACTTTTATAGCATTTTTTCTTTCCTTTTTATTTCATATTAAAAAAAAAAAAAAAAAGTGAGAAAAATTTGCAAACACCCCTTCTTGGTGCCCAAAAAGGATTTTTTTTTTTGTTTTTTTTTTTAAATATAGGGCGTTGCATATAACACAAAACATCTCTTTATAATGGCTTTACGCTTAAAAACATATCGTCAAATGGAAAATTTGTATAGGATTGAAATAAAAACATTTCAAAATGCAAAAAAAAAAAAATGTAAAAATTTGTTTCTCGGCAATTTGTAACTACCCTACGGTGCGTGTAAGCAACATTTATATTCAAAATTTTGTGGTTTTTCTTTTATTTCTTTCGTTGAAATTTTTTAAATTTTTTTTTTTTTTTTTTTTGCCATGGAAACGTACATTTTTCTCTACACCTGTAGAAGAAATCTGTAGCGTGTTTGCTTTATTTGGTTTTAATTTTACTCACACTTCACTACTACAATACACACGCACTCATATACACAGGCACACTACTGCTCTTTTTGATGAGTTGTTACTAATTGTGTATAGTTTTCCGCGTTTATCCTCTTCTTGCAATCTTGACTCGTTCACAGTCCGTTAAAAACTGCTGTGTTCGCGTTAATGTTTTCCCGAATAATCGTTTTGCAATATCCTGGCGCGCGTTTTCCTTCATCACATATTGTACCACTTGTAAGATAAAGAGAAAACGTTCAATAGCATGATGACGTTGTTTCTGTATCAGTTCAACGTCTAATTTGCGCAGGCCTGAGCTCAGTTTTTTTTTTTTTTGTATTTTTATTTATTTATTTATTTTTTTTTTTCAAAGATTCGCTCGCTCTTCTTCACGCTTATGTTATTTATTTATTTATTTTTTTTGTTCAAGATTTAGATTTTTCCCCAATCTCAGCCGTTTAATTTTATTTCGTTTGTTTTGATTCGACATTTTAATCACATTTGTTGCATTTATATGCAAAGAAGTGAAAGCAAAAGAAACGTTTAATCGACAACTTTCGAAAAGAAAAACTAATTTATTATTTTATTTAACAAATTTAATCAGTTTTGAATCAGCATTGAATCTTTTCTCCTATAATTCTTTCTTTTTTTATTGCAATCCCATCAATTGTTTGCATTTCCTAAAATTCATTTCATCATTGTTTGTAGTAAAATTAAAGGATACTTTCTAAAGAGTATTGTCGAGCGGGAAACTCAAGCATTAATTCATGATAATAAAAGGCCGCTCACTTGTGAGAAATATATTAGTATTAAAGTGAGCTAATTAAAAAGGCACTTTAAAGGATTGAACAACTTCCTTGTAGTGAGGCATTGTGTTAAGAAAGTGCTAATTAGAGAACTTGTGTCGATTGTGCGTAAAATGTTTGACCTAAAAATGGATGAGAGGTGAAAAGTGAAACAATTGCTCCCTGAAAGCTAAATGCAACAACGATTCAAGGGAATAAACAATGAGTTGTAAGCATATATACTAGCGAGTTAATGGGATTGCGAAAACTATTTGGCAAATAATGAAGACGAGTTGAGGTAAAACTTGAAGGCAACAATTAAATCTCATAAGAATCAAGACATGCTATAATGACGAATATTGTATGGACGAATATTTTGTATGCACCAAGTTCTCCTCTCTAAAAAAGAACACAAAAAAGGAAAGAAATTTCAATACTCGGTAATAGTCCGTTACTAGCAAAGGAAGGGCTTTTCTAAACGTTTTCGCCAAAGGGAACATTCCGCTGCAGTTTAGTCTGCTAGTTACTGTTCCCACAAGTTTCAATCAGCGCAAAAGCAATTGCTCTTATAGAAGAGAAGACAGTATCGCCATCTTTCTAAACGAGATTGACGTCAAAATTCCTATAAAGGGCTCCAGATGCTAAACTACACTACTTCACTGTTCTACCCACCGAAATACCGTCAAATTAAATTCCATTGAATAAATTGGTAAAACTTGTGGTCGTTAATCCCAATTATCTCATACGCTTGAAAATTAATATTAGCGAAAATTTTACCTCTGAAGTTTATACGCAACTGATGGAATGGAAATTATCTTAAATTGGCGATTTTTAAAAATAGTGAAACAGTAAGTTAGTAGGCAGAAGCAATGCCGAATGATTATTATTATTATTATTATTATTAATTTCGCCAGAGAAATAAATTGTAAGAGTAAACTCTTAAAAGTACTAGCATCTAAGGCTATCGGCTTTTATTAAAAACTCTACCGCATTTGAGATTCGAACTCACGACCATTGAAGTTGCATTGAAGTCGAATTTGCTCGCCTTTGGCAACTCAGGCGGAGTTAATAAAAATGTTTTTTGAGAATTATAAATAGCTTTTCTAATCGAAAGTGAAATTATTGCTTTGAGTCAAGCATTCGCATGGGGAGTATTATGGGCAGTACTAGAACCTATAAACTAAATATTAAACGGATAAAGTTCAAGAGAAATGCTGCGGGTTGAGATTATCTTTCACAAAAGTGCATAATATATGCACTGCAAACAATCACAAGAGTTTAAAAAGTGATTTGCGGATTACAGGAAAAATAATTACGAAAAAAAAAAGAGAAAAACATTGCACACCATCGTGAATCTTTATTACATGTGAAGTTTATTTAAATATGCCCTTCGTTGAAATTAACTACTTTGACATCCACTTATATAATCAATCCTATGAGTTTAGTCGGCTCTTCCTTAGTAAGCATCTCTCAATCAAACATCGCTCAATTCACCGTACTCAAGGTAATTAATTTTAAGATCTCGTGAACAGAAGGAAAAAGCCACTTGTGAATTCGTTTAGCTACAACAACGATTTATGTCGGCCTTGCTTGAGTTAATGTTGAGAATTTTGCTCCATACGCTGCATATATTGTCGGCAGTAAAATTTCGTTAACGAAATTGCTAGAGAAGGACCGCGATAATGAACAATTATATCCTCGTATATCACTGTGTCGATTGTGAGTTGGAGACTTACTATTTGATTTTGACGAGAAGCGGGTTATTTCTTTATGTCTAAAGAAAGGACAGTGTTTAGTAGGTTTTTTCCCCCATTTTGAGGCTATATATTTACGAGTTGGTCCGATTGGTACTTTGAAAGCAAATTGGAACAAAAGAAAAGCAGTAAAGTGAAGCAAAGTCCACCTACAGTCACACATATAACGATTTTCCAACATAAGGCGTTATATGGATAATGTCGAAAAAGCGATTCGATCCCATCCATTTCCAATAACTATCGCCCTTAGGGCAAAACATGTCTCTGTGCTAAACTTGATCAAAATATCTCAAGAATTACTGCGTGTAGGTTTGACATAAGAGAACAAGAATGACGGTCGGACGGAAAAACTTCAGTGTAACAGAAGCTGTGTCTATTGCGAATTCTTGTGGGTGTTGCACAAGTGATGTAGGATATGAAAAGGACATGGTTTAGGAAAGTGCTCCGTTGACTAGAAAACGTAGTGAGTGGCACACAAATGCCACAATATTCTTGCAGAATATCGCCCCTATTTTGGTGATTAACTAACAAGCTTCCATTTGTTACATCTTGGCAGACTTTCTTGACAGGGGATATATAAATTTTTACACCTTACATCACTTGTGGCATTTGCATGGACGGATGTACGAAACATTCAGAAGGGCTTAACGTGGACCCTCATTTTATTACATCGATCGATTTAGAATCATTTTCTGAACCCATTTAATTATGTCTGTCCGCTTGAAGCCTTTCTAAGTATTTTTCCTTGCTACGTTCAGGCCGCATATTTTTGGGCTATTGTGATAGAATTTTCTACACCATGTTTTTGTCCAGGGACGAACTCTATTGTGAATGGACTGGAACAAACCACGGTTCAGATTACGATTACCCCACATTTTCGAAAAGTCATAAAATGAAACAATTGAACACGAAAATTTCTCGACAAAAATCGCTATGTGATATCATTTCGTTATTCTAAACTTATGTAAACGATTTTTTCAACCCCCCCGTATATAACTGTTCCTACGAAAAGTAAACCTTTTTGTGTTGCAAAACCGTTTCATTTGTAATATTTTAGGAAGAAATAGAATTTTAGATAGGAAATAACTGCGGCCTATTTGGGCAACGTAGGTGGGTTTTTTCGAATTCCGTCTCGTGTAAGGGAACTCATTTAAAGCTTGCAACAAAGTTGGATTTTAAGCGGGTTAAATGAAATGAGAGTCCTTTCATATCAGGTAACATAACGAATGATTCAGTGTCATTCGTTGAGGCCGGTTCTCCTTATCACATGTTTCCTAATCAAATTATCTGAAAGAGTTTCATATATATTGTATCATACGCGATATTATATATGTTTCAGCGTCACGTCGTCATTTTGAAATTGCTTTTCAAATGTTTGATTTGAATGGGGACGGCGACGTAGACAGTGAAGAATTTGAACGAGTTGCTAACCTGGCGAGACAGCAAAGCAGTATTGGCAGTCGGCATCGCGATCATGCCAATACCGGTAATACTTTTAAGGTAAGTTTTTTCCATCCAATCGATCATCTTTTGTGTACATATCTATAAAATGGTCGTTGTTTTGTCTTAATGATAATTCTTTGAAACTAATGAACATTACCTTTTTTTTAATTTTTAACTGTTAAAATTTTCAATCCTATTCTATTTATCCATTTTTTTTTTTTCGTCTAATTCTACGTGTATATGTAAACTTAACAATCAATATCACCTTTTTGTTGATACTCTCTCGCTCAAAAATCAAAAAGTCTACTAAGGTATATCTAAATGTAAATTAAAAAAAAAAACCAAAAAAAAAAAACACATTTTTCTACACATATGTCATGATCAACACATTCGAATCAATTCACTGTGATGCTTGGGAACCATAATCACATGCAAACCATTACTGAAATTTAATCTACCGATAAGCACCATCTGAGGCTTTTTTTGTCGTGCCTGCTTTGCATTTTCGACTTTATCACTTGTGTTCCTTTTAATAATGATTTTGTTAACTCATTTTTTATCTTTTTTTTTTTTTCTGCTCACAATTGTGTTTACGCGCTTCTGATCTGGTGTAGGGTGTTAATTCGGCCTTGATCACCTATTTCTTTGGCCTCAATCTGGATAAGAAACTTACGATTACTAAGTTCTTGGAATTCCAACAACAATTACAACGAGAAATTCTCTCTTTGGAATTTGAGCGTAAGCATCCCAATGAGAAGGGTTGCATTACCGAAGTCGACTTTGCCGAGCTATTGTTGGCTTATGCCGGTTCAAATGCCAAAAAGCGCCAACGCAAGCTGAAACGCGTTAAAAAACGTTTCCGCGAGAACAGCTTAGGCATCACTAAAACGGATTATTTAAATTTCTTTCACTTTATTAATAACATCGCCGATGTCGATACGGCTTTAACATTTTATCATATTGCCGGTGCTTCCATCGATCAGGCTACGCTCAAGCATGTGGCTAAAACGGTGGCCAAAGTTGATTTATCGGATCATGTGATTAGTGTGGTCTTTACAATATTCGATGATAACAGTGAGTACGAATCGCTTGTAAGTAAGACAGAGTTTTCTAAATCCCTCTCTTTTTAACACGTTCTAGATGATAATCAACTAAGTAATCGTGAATTCATTGCTGTTATGAAAAACCGCATACAAAGAGGTCTTGAAAAGCCCAAGGATACTGGATTTTTGAAATTAATGGAGTCGTTATTAAAATGTGCAAAAGAGGCCAAACCAGTTCTATTGGATCTCTAAAATCCGAAATGAAGAATGACAGAGAGTGGGTCAAAGAAATTTATATACTCAAGGCATACGTTACTTAGTAAAATTTGCTAAAAATTATGTTTTCGTAACAAATTAAATTTTATCTGTGTCCCTGTTAATATATATGTGCTGTTAAAATCTCTGAAATCTTTAAGTTAACACAAGATCTTTATAATATGGATACAATATATATATCGTATAAAACTTATTACAGTTATTAATTGTGCAAGATTTTCGATTTTTATATATGTGTATATACAAAACAACATTCTGCGGAGAATAACGTAGAATATCTTCGACATGTTAATCTAAGCAGATTTATAGTCTGCGTCCGTTGTGGTACGAGGATATATTAACTTTCTACGGACATTTGTAACCCCAAGGGATGATTCATATATCCCCATCTTTTGTCATACTGATTCAGAATCGCTTCCTGAATCTAAACTTGTAAACTTGTCTGTCCGTCTGTCCATCTTGAATGTAACACCAAGAAAGGCTTTAGATACACCCATCTCTTATTATACCGATCAGTTTCGGATCGTTTTTTGAAATATGGTCCCATCCACCTGTTTGTGCTGTTTCTTGTGTTTAAGTTAATGGGCGCAATTTTTGATATATTCTGATTTGAACATTTGGTTCGCTGACTGGTATTTTCACCCAAGAAAGAAAGCTATTGGAAATCGTTCCGACCGAGCCTCTGTCTTAACCCCTTCCTTACAATACCTTTCTTTCTCTTACTTTAATGATGCGCCGTGGCTTTCTTTAGCATGTTGACTTGTTTCTAAAAAGTTGAAAAACTGTTCTCAACGATTGAGAATTGTGAATTTGTTCAATTTAAAAATTAAACCTAGCATTTCCTATTTCCCAAGATTCGGAAAAAATGTTTGCCTGAAAACTGACGTTTTTAATTGAAAAATACTACAAAAGAAGAAATGATGAGAGTACCGATTATACTTAATATCCATAAAATAAGAATTTACATACAATTTGGGGTTTGTTTCTAAGGCGATTTCGAGTTTACAAATTTTTCGAGGGCAAATCTTCAGATATTTACCTCAGCTAAATCCTTTAAACTTTTTGTTTCCATATTATCGGGCAACTCTTTTAACCGAATAATTCCGTTGATGTACGATGCTTCCCTACAACACATCCCGAAAACACTGTGAATATTACGTTCGAAGTTATGGTAAGAAAGCCAGATTAAATGTCCTGCTACTGTTCAATGTCTCAAATGGGAAAGTAATGTGCATAAATTGTGCAAGACAATCACAATTTTATATGTGTGTTAACCAAAAATCGTATTAACCGATACTATATAATAATATTTTATCTTATTTTATTATTTCGTATTAAATTTTTCATTATGTTAAGTATTTATTTAGTCGTTAAATTAAAAAAAAATAAATAAATAAATGGAGAATATGTGAGATAATAATATCTGCAGTCTTGTGATTGTGTGAAAGTTAGTTAGATATTTTCCAACTTCTTTTTGTCCTTCCCTTAATTTATATTTTTTATTTTTGTCTAGTTTTTATAATCATTTTATTTTTTCCCTTCAATAGCGCGTAATTACGAAATGTGTAGCTTTGTAAAGAGACCCGAACCAGTGAAAGAACTTTTATCCAAAGACTAAAGCAAATTCCTCCAATTTGTTCCAAGTAGCGATTCCAGAGAGCAATGGGTAAACAAAATCGTTACTAAAGCTTTCATTGACTACAATGTTATAGTCTACGCCCTTCTGTGCCTGATTGCTGCGAGGGCATTGTAAAACGTGTATACTGAAGCAAATTTTTCAGACAAAGCGTTTTGTTCATTCGCTTATCATAATTGTCATGACGACAATCACTTGACATTCGCTACAATTGACGAGATACAATAATTCTTTCTAAAAGCTTATTAATTCCTAGATCTTGGCATGCCATGTCATGGACAGAATCCATCGCAGATTCTTTAAAGCAGAAAAATGTGGATGTAGGGTCAGTTAATCGCGACTGGCAGTGTTGAGAAAAGTAATAATTAAATGAATGAAATGAATAAAATTTTTACTTTAATATTATGAATGCTTCTTGGCAGTTACTTCTTCGGGGAACGTGAGTCAATTCTGGGGAAAATGTTTTTAATGATGTCTTACACAGCTGTGCTTAATAAAACTGCATTTATTTTGTGTCAAATATTCTTTTTTAATGATTGAAAATATAACATAAAATCCTTTAGTTCTTCTTCTTCTTCTTAGTTTTGTTTTTCTACAGCTACAAATACAAAAATTCTTTATAGTTATAAATTTTTACAACACTTTACCGAAAATGAAAAAAAATTTATATATATGTGTATACATATATATTACCAGCAAACAAAAACATGACGAATATTACAATACATATAGACATAATCTTATTAATAATATAAATATTTTCATAAAATATCAATTTATTTTGCGTTGAATTTTTAACGTTCAAAGGTTTACTTGCAACAGCAAAGAACTTAACGTACCGTTTTTGACAACAACGAAATGTTAAAATGTTGTTATTGTAATTATTATTTAACTTTTTACTGCGTTTACTTATTAATAAATTAGAAAGATGTAATTAATTCTTATTTCATATTATTGTTAGTTTCAGATAAATATTATGCGTTATAAATGAAAGAGTTATCGGTTTCGTAAGAGGACGGACGAGAAAAGATATTACTGCTGATTTTCTCTGCTCGAATAATAGACAACAAATGAAAGGAAATTAAATTCTTACTTATTTATTTTCTTAATACGTTTTATATAAAATAGTTTTTTTTTTTTTTTTTTTTTTTGTTTATTTTATTAAGCTTTTGATATTTGAAACTATTTCCAATAGAAAGCTAAAAGTACTTAACATATTTGTTTTTCATAAATAGTTCTATAAATGCATTTCGTTTCACTTGCACAGCATACACTGGTTCAAATTTTTTCATTTAAAAATTTTTATACATATTAATAAAAGTTATTTTTAATCATACATTTTGAAAAAATTGAAAGATTTTTTTTTCTTCAAATGAAATCCATATTTCCGGACATAAGAGGAAAGCTAACCAAATAATTGATAATCAAGTTAAGGTACAAATGAAACGAAATGTACTCACATAAACAAACATATACAAGCGCATACACTTAAAGTGTACGATAAGGAAACTTGTTAAGAGGTCTCTTTTAAGTCTTTACATATACATATATATATACATATATATATATATATATTTTTTTTTTTTTTTGAAATATCTTTTTAAAACATTTAAAAATTTATATACATTCATAATTATTTGTTTATTCTTCGTTCTTTTTTTTTTTGTTTTTTTTTTCATTAGAGGTTTCTACGAACCCTCTTAATAAATAATATTTGTGGCTTAAATGACAACAGTTTAAATTATATAAATAAAAAGTAAATGAACATTTTCTCTTTACAACAAAAACTGCTTGCAAGCATTTGTTTATAACAACATTTACATAAATATTTCTTAAGAAACAATAAAGTTAATGAACAATGAATTTTTACCTTAGGTTAATAGAAAAGACAAGTTATGGGAATGTACCATTTGCTGCAATGGAATTCCCTTTATATATATATATATATACATATATTTATAAATACCTACGTGTGCGTAGATATACGTGTATATGTATGCATATATATAATATATATATGCGCAGATATACGCATATATATGAAAAACGATTAGTAATACCGCTCATAAGTGATTTAAAAATTTGCTGTAAAAATCTATTGAGATCTGTGAGTGATTTTTAGGCATCTGAAGATCCCAACAGGCCCAAAACAGTTATGCCAAAATTTAAGAAACGGAAATGAAAATTATATCTAACTAAAAACAAAAAAAAAAAAAAAAACATTTCAACAGAATTAACAAACACTTTTGAGAGATAAAGCATAATTACACTATATTACTCGCGCTCTCTGTCTATCTCTCTCTCTCTCTCTCTCTCTCTTTTTCTCTCTGCAGTCTACTACTATTTCAAAAACTCATACCTTTGCATAACTTGTTTTAATGTCTATCCTCTCTCTCCTTAAAAAAAAAAGGGCTAAGCAAACAAACAAAACTAATAGTAATCTAAATACTCTTATTAGGTTCAGATCTTCAGATCGGCACTTGTAACCACATTCTGATCGGCGGAATAGATCATCATGTTCTTAATTGTCGCTACTTCTGATTCCAGACGCGCTAATTGCGATTTAAGTATGTGTTCACGTTCGGAGGGTGTTACCGTTATAACTGCCGAGGCGGTGCAAGACTCTTTACCTCCTACCAAGACTTTACGTTGAAATTGTGCTGCCCATTCGGGGCTGGATAGAGATATGCCAGAATCACGTTCATCGCTGGAGTTATCACCTGATCCGTCTGTCCAACCAGGCGGTGAAGCACGATTGCTAATCGGCTCTTGCTTAATGTGCTGCAAGGCTAACAAAGCTGTCGCTGCGGCATCCTTATCGCCCAAATGTGATTTATGCCTTAATTTCAGGGGTAAGCAATTGTTCGAATCATTGCTGTTATGAGGACTGGTTGTAGTCGTGGCCATGTTCAGTTCATGCGTTGTCTCGACCATTTCGTGATCAGCCTCGTGTTCGTCATCGCCTGACGCGGCACCAGTTGATGATGCTGAGGACATTGAAGAGGAGAGTCTAGACGATGGTGTGGTAGATGAGAGCATATTCTCATAAGTTGTTGGTGTGCTTGCGCGACGTGACAAATTCAACACATTGACATTAGCACGTGCGGACGTCGATGACACTCCTTCGCCAGCACTAGAACTTACTACGGCTGCCGTTGTTTCAACTGTTGGCGGCAGGTACGCAACCTCGTCTTTGCCAAACTGATTATATAAAGTACTTAACTGCTGTGGCGCTGCATATAAAGCAGCAGCGGATTGTTGGCTATTGTACAGATTTCCTACTGATGACAAATCGCCATTGGCTACTGCTGCCGCGTTACTCGTTGTGATGGCATCTACCACAGCCACTACCTTGCGCAAATTATCCAAATCGCAGCGAACATTTCGATTTAACGCTTGCAAGACATGAAGGTTTTGCAGGTTTGCGGGTGTGGACGCCTGAGAGGAAACGGTTGTACTGGCAGCGGCCACTACGTGGTGCTGGGATGCAGCGACAGGCTGTACATTCTCTTTAACTGGGGGGTTGGGTGTAAAGACCGGCGTTGCATTAGCCGCCGCGGGATATAGGGGTTGTTGAATTGATTGGACGGTTTGAGCTAAGGCTGTTGGCTGATGTATATGCAAAGCACTTTGAACATTTGCCTTGATAATCGCAGGTGTGTTCACCTTTTCTGCACTATCATTTGTAGACTTTTGCTGTAAAAGAGCTGTTGTGGGCGAAGAGGAACCATATAGTATACCATGACCATGATGATTGCTAGGCGTAGCGTTATTAAAGCTGCTCACTGCCGCTGATGGCGATAATTTGGAACGCTTTGTGATGCTCAGCACTTGTTCACTGGTGGGGAGGGACGCCAAAATTTGCTCCACACTCACTAAATTTTCACCTGATATATTAAATTTGTCTTTAATTGCATCCAATTGAGCTTTGAGAACATGATTCTCTTTAGTTAATTCTACAACACGTTGCTCCAAAACCATGTCATTGTAACGACGCTTCTCACGACTACGTTTAGCCGCTTCGTTGTTACGGCGGCGACGATCCCAATAACTATCGTCCTTTTTACAGTCCGGAGTGAATTCTCGCTGTTTCCTCTGCGTAAACAACTCCTTATTTTGGGCGTTCTGCGAATTTTTGTCATTTCCATTATACGACATATATTTGCCATGAGACATGCCATCATTTAGGCTATGACCAGAGTCGCTAGATTGCGGACTTACCGGACTATTACTGTACATAGAGAGGCTGTGCACTAAGATAAAAAAAAAAGAAAAAACAGAAGAGTTTTCTATTAGATTTGATGGGTACAAAACGTCTTACGTTTGTCTTACCGTTAGAGGCCTCGTTTGAATTACCATTCATGGATAATGTAGGTGATATAGAACTCATGCGTACATTATTTATAGCCATAGTGGCTGCTGTTGCCGGCGTTAGAATATTTCCCGGATTTTGATGAGAGTGTTGATGCTGATTATGATGGTGATGATGATGATGATAATGTGGATGATATTTACTGTTATTCAAAGTATTGACAGCCTGCAAAACTTCAGGCATAGCAGAATTAGTTGAGACAACGTTTGCGGCTGCGACCGCTGCTTTTAAACGATTCTGCTGTATTTGCAGGATATCAGCACTTGCCGTAACCGTTACAGGTGACGATGGTGATATATTTTTAGAGGACGTTTGACGTTGCACAAATTCCGTTGTACCAATAACCGGTTTGTAATCCTGATTATTTAATAATGTGCTCGGTTGATATGCTGCAAAAAGTAGGGAAACAACTTTTTATATAATATTTTCAGAATAAAAAAAAAAAAAAATAAGTAAAGATAAGATTTTTCGGTTAATTGTTGATGAGCGCTTGACGTAATATTTTATCGTGATTTAATTACGCAAATGTAGTATTACGTATGCGTCATTGTTAAATGACAAGTTTTTCAACTGAAGATTATGAGGTTCAAATAAAAAACGACTTTTTATTGAACTGAATAACCATTTAAATTATTTAATAAATATGAGTAAGAGATCGCATTAGCGATAATCGCTCGTTTCACTTTTACTGAATTCAATTGAATTGAATCGCATTTTTTTTTTTTTTTTTTTTTTTTTTTTTTTTTTTTTTTTTTT
>NW_023998416.1:32924432-32924891 GCF_014805625.2 Glossina fuscipes | reverse complement strand
AAATGTTAAGTTAGTAAGACATCAATATTCACTTGTTTTTCTTTTTTTTCATTCATATTCATAAGCAGTCTTCGTTGTCATTAGTATTATGTTCTTCCTTTCTTATTCAGCTCAATATTGTTTCGAGTAACTACAGTATAAATATTATTTTTCGAGGTTTGTTGCCAAGCTGGTATATCATTTGAGTAACACTCATACGTAACGTAGGCAAAATTATTCAATTGCTTTGGGTAAATCCTTTCAATAGTGGGGGAAAATATTCAATTTTTTTTTTTTTTATATTAATTTATGAGAAAATTACCTGTAATTTTCATACAAAGAACAAATTTCCATACAAAGTAAGCAATTTGTATTTTAAATACATTGCATCAGTTTTTTTTTCAAGTCGATTATAATTCTTGACATGTTAGGTGGCTGGGAAAGCAAGAAATTTTGGGGCTTGAATCGATTGATTTATGG